>NW_026109172.1:0-78952 GCF_024516045.1 Bombus affinis
GGTACTAATTATGTGAAACTATTGGTAAACCGTAAAACATTTGTCAGGAGGCAATAGGATCAAGACTTCCGGCTCCTCGGGCTGGTGCGAATATTTCAATGTCCGTATGTGCCAAACCGTTGGTTTGTGACACACCTTTACGCGTCTCTCGTTCGCTGCGCTCGCACGAAAACTATAGCCTAACCTAAAACCAATCCATCTTCCGTTCATTATTCGATATGGTGGCGACATATTTCAAATTTGCGAACGTGTGGGATCGGTTGTGAGGTTGGACTAGATTTTTACGAGCGAGCGGAGCGAGCGAGCAACGATCACAATTTCCAACCTATACATACACCTTATATTGCCTTGCATATATGTCGTGTTATTACCTAATTTTGTCAGCCATTTCGGACATCACATTGCATTGTACTATGTGGAAATAGTACTATTTATGTGAAACTATTCATAAACTGTAAACATGTGTCGGTAGGCAATAGGATAAATACTTCCGGCTCCTCGGGCTGGTGCGAATATTTCAATGTCCGTATGTGCCAAACCGTTGGTTTATGACACACCGAAACGCGTCTCTGGCTCGCTGCGCTCGCTCGAAAACTATAGCCAAACCTAAAACCAATCCATCTTGCGTTCACTATTCGATATGATGGCGACATATTTCAAATTTGCGAACGTGTCGGATCGGTTGTGGGGTTGGACTAGATTTTTACGAGCGAGCGGAGAGAGCGAGCAACGGTCACAATTTCCAAGCTATACATATACCATATATTGTCGTGCATATATTTCGTGCTTGTACCTAATTTTGTCAGCCATTTCGGACATCACGTTGCACTGTACTATGAGGAAACGATACTAATTATGTGAAACTATTGGTAAACCGTAAACATTTGTCAGAAGGCAATAGGATAAAGACTTCCGGCTCCTCGGGCAGGTGCGAATATTTCAATGTCCGTATGTGCCAAACCGTTGGTTTGTGACACACCTTTACGCGTCTCTCGTTCGCTGCGCTCGCACGAAAGCTATAGCCTAACCTAAAACCAATCCATCTTCCGTTCATTATTCGATATGGTGGCGACATATTTCAAATTGCGAACGTGTCGGATCGGTTGTGAGGTTGGACTAGATTTTTTCGAGCGAGCGGAGCGAGCGAGCAACGATCACAATTTCCAAGCTATACATACACCTTATATTGCCTTGCATATATGTCGTATTATTACCTAATTTTGTCAGCCATTTCGGACATCACATTGCATTGTACTATGTGGAAATAGTACTATTTATGTGAAACTATTCATAAACTGTAAACATGTGTCGGTAGGCAATAGGATAAATACTTCCGGCTCCTCGGGCTGGTGCGAATATTTCAATGTCCGTATGTGCCAAATCGTTGGTTTATGACACACCGATACGCGTCTCTGGCTCGCTGCGCTCGCTCGAAACTATAGCCAAACCTAAAACCAATCCATCTTGCGTTCACTATTCGATATGATGGCGACATATTTCAAATTTGCGAACGTGTCGGATCGGTTGTGGGGTTGGACTAGATTTTTACGAGCGAGCGGAGCGAGCGAGCAACGGTCACAATTTCCAAGCTATACATATACCATACATTGTCTTGCATATATTTCGTGCTTGTACCTAATTTTGTCAGCCATTTCGGACATCACGTTGCACTGTACTATGAGGAAACGGTACTAATTATGTGAAACTATTGGTAAACCGTAAACATTTGTCTGAAGGCAATAGGATAAAGACTTCCGGCCCCTCGGGCTGGTGCGAATATTTCAATGTCCGTATGTGCCAAACCGTTGGTTTATGACACACCTTTACGCGTCTCTCGCTCGCTGCGCTCGTTCGAAAACTATAGCCTAACCTAAAACCAATCCATCTTCCGTTCATTATTCGATATGGTGGCGACATATTTCAAATTTGCGAGCGTGTGGGATCGGTTGTGGGGTTGGACTAGATTTTTACGAGCGAGCGGTGCGAGCGAGCAACGGTCACAATTTCCAAGCTATACATATACCTTATATTGCCTTCCATATATTTCGTGTTATTACCTAATTTTGTCAGCCATTTCGGACATCACATTGCACTGTACTATGAGGAAATAGTACTATTTATGTGAAACTATTCATAAACTGTAAACATGTGTCGGTAGGCAATAGGATAAATACTTCCGGCTCCTCGGGCTGGTGCGAATATTTCAATGTCCGTATGTGCCAAACCGTTGGTTTATGACACACCTATACGCGTCTCTCGCTCGCTGCGCTCGCTCGAAAACTATAGCCTAACCTAAAACCAATCCATCTTGCGTTCATTATTCGATATGATGGCGACATATTTCAAATTTGCGAACATGTCGGATCGGTTGTGGGGTTGGACTAGATTTTTACGAGCGAGCGGAGCGAGCGAGCAACGGTCACAATTTCCAAGCTATACATATACCTTATATTGCCTTCCATATATTTCGTGTTATTACCTAATTTTGTCAGCCATTTCGGACATCACATTGCATTGTACTATGTGGAAATAGTACTATTTATGTGAAACTATTCATAAACTGTAAACATGTGTCGGTAGGCAATAGGATAAATACTTCCGGCTCCTCGGGCTGGTGCGAATATTTCAATGTCCGTATGTGCCAAACCGTTGGTTTATGACACACCGATACGCGTCTCTGGCTCGCTGCGCTCGCTCGAAAACTATAGCCAAACCTAAAACCAATCCATCTTGCGTTCACTATTCGATATGATGGCGACATATTTCAAATTTGCGAACGTGTCGGATCGGTTGTGGGGTTGGACTAGATTTTTACGAGCGAGCGGAGCGAGCGAGCAACGGTCACAATTTCCAAGCTATACATATACCATATATTGTCTTGCATATATTTCGAGCTTGTACCTAATTGTGTCAGCCATTTCGGACATCACGCTGCACTGTACTATGAGGAAACGGTACTAATTATGTGAAACTATTGGTAAACCGTAAACATTTGTCAGGAGGCAATAGGATCAAGACTTCCGGCTCCTCGGGCTGGTGCGAATATTTCAATGTCCGTATGTGCCAAACCGTTGGTTTGTGACACACCTTTACGCGTCTCTCGTTCGCTGCGCTCGCACGAAAGCTATAGCCTAACCTAAAACCAATCCATCTTCCGTTCATTATTCGATATGGTGGCGACATATTTCAAATTTGCGAACGTGTGGGATCGGTTGTGGGGTTGGACTAGATTTTTACGGGCGAGCGGAGCGAGCGAGCAACGGTCACAATTTCCAAGCTATACATATACCATATATTGTCTTGCATATATTTCGTGCTTGTACCTAATTTTGTCAGCCATTTCGGACATCACGTTGCACTGTACTATGAGGAAACGGTACTAATTATGTGAAACTATTGGTAAACCGTAAACATTTGTCAGAAGGCAATAGGATAAAGACTTCCGGCCCCTCGGGCTGGTGCGAATATTTCAATGTCCGTATGTGCCAAACCGTTGGTTTATGACACACCTTTACGCGTCTCTCGCTCGCTGCGCTCGTTCGAAAACTATAGCCTAACCTAAAACCAATCCATCTTCCGTTCATTATTCGATATGGTGGCGACATATTTCAAATTTGCGAACGTGTGGGATCGGTTGTGGGGTTGGACTAGATTTTTACGGGCGAGCGGAGCGAGCGAGCATCGGTCACAATTTCCAAGCTATACATATACCATATATTGTCTTGCATATATTTCGTGCTTGTACCTAATTTTGTCAGCCATTTCGGACATCACGTTGCACTGTACTATGAGGAAACGGTACTAATTATGTGAAACTATTGGTAAACCGTAAACATTTGTCAGAAGGCAATAGGATAAAGACTTCCGGCCCCTCGGGCTGGTGCGAATATTTCAATGTCCGTATGTGCCAAACCGTTGGTTTATGACACACCTTTACGCGTCTCTCGCTCGCTGCGCTCGTTCGAAAACTATAGCCTAACCTAAAACTAATCCATCTTCCGTTCATTATTCGATATGGTGGCGACATATTTCAAATTTGCGAACGTGTGGGATCGGTTGTGAGGTTGGACTAGATTTTTACGAGCGAGCGGAGCAAGCGTGCAACGGTCACAATTTCCAAGCTATACATATACCTTATATTGCCTTGCTTATATTTCGTGTTATTACCTAATTTTGTCAGCCATTTCGGACATCACATTGCACTGTACTATGAGGAAATAGTACTATTTATGTGAAACTATTGGTAAACCGTAAATATTTGTCAGAAGGCAATAGGATAAAGACTTCCGGCCCCTCGGGCTGGTGCGAATATTTCAATATCCGTATGTGCCAAACCGTTGGTTTGTGACACACATTTACGCGTCTCTCGCTTGCTGCGCTCGCACGAAAGCTATAGCCTAACCTAAAACCAATCCATCTTCCGTTCATTATTCGATATGGTGGCGACATATTTCAAATTTGGGAACGTGTCGGATCGGTTGTGAGGTTGGACGAGATTTTTACGAGCGAGCGGAGCGAGCGAGCAACGGTCACAATTTCCAAGCTATACATATACCTTATATTGCCTTGCTTATATTTCTTATTATTACCCACTTTTGTCAGCCATTTTGGACATCACATTGCACTGTTATATGTGGAAATAGTACTATTTATGTGAAACTATTCATAAACAGTAAGCATTTGTCAGCAGGCAATAGGATAAAGACTTCCGGCTCCTCGGGCTGGTGCTAATATTTCAATGTCCATATGTGCCAAACCGTTGGTTTATGACACACCTTTACGCGTCTCTCGCTCGCTGCGCTCGTTCGAAAACTATAGCCTAACCTAAAACCAATTCATCTTCCGTTCATTATTCGATATGGTGGCGACATATTTCAAATTTGCGAACGTTTCGGATCGGTTGTGAGGTTGGGCTAGATTTTTACGAGCGAGCGGAGCGAGCGAGCAACGGTCACAATTTCCAAGCTATACATATGCCATACATTGTCTTGCATATATTTCGTGCTTGTACCTAATTTTGTCAGCAATTTCGGACATCACGTTGCACTGTACTATGAGGAAACGGTACTAATTATGTGAAACTATTGGTAAACCGTAAACATTTGTCAGAAGGCAATAGGATAAAGACTTCCGGCTCCTCGGGCTGGTGCGAATATTTCAATGTCCGTATGTGCCAAACCGTTGGTTTGTGACACACCTTTACGCGTCTCTCGTTCGCTGCGTTCGCACGAAAGCTATAGCCTAACCTAAAACCATTCCATCTTCCGTTCATTATTCGATATGGTGGCGACATATTTCAAATTTGCGAACGTGTCGGATCGGTTGTGAGGTTGGACTAGATTTTTTCGAGCGAGCGGAGCGAGCGAGCAACGATCACAATTTCCAACCTATACATACACCTTATATTGCCTTGCATATATGTCGTGTTATTACCTAATTTTGTCAGCCATTTCGGACATCACATTGCATTGTACTATGTGGAAATAGTACTATTTATGTGAAACTATTCATAAACTGTAAACATGTGTCGGTAGGCAATAGGATAAAGACTTCCGGCCCCTCGGGCTGGTGCGAATATTTCAATGTCCGTATATGCCAAACCGTTGGTTTATGACACACCTTTACGCGTCTCTCGCTCGCTGCGCTCGTTCGAAAACTATAGCCTAACCTAAAACCAATCCATCTTCCGTTCATTATTCGATATGGTGGCGACATATTTCAAATTTGCGAGCGTGTGGGATCGGTTGTGAGGTTGGACTAGATTTTTACGAGCGAGCGGTGCGAGCGAGCAACGGTCACAATTTCCAAGCTATACATATACCTTATATTGCCTTCCATATATTTCGTGTTATTACCTAATTTTGTCAGCCATTTCGGACATCACATTGCACTGTACTATGAGGAAATAGTACTATTTATGTGAAACTATTCATAAACTGTAAACATGTGTCGGTAGGCAATAGGATAAATACTTCCGGCTCCTCGGCTGGTGCGAATATTTCAATGTCCGTATGTGCCAAACCGTTGGTTTATGACACACCTATACGCGTCTCTCGCTCGCTGCGCTCGCTCGAAAACTATAGCCTAACCTAAAACCAATCCATCTTGCGTTCATTATTCGATATGATGGTGACATATTTCAAATTTGCGAACGTGTCGGATCGGTTGTGAGGTTGGACTAGATTTTTACGAGCGAGCGGTGCGAGCGAGCAACGGTCACAATTTCCAAGCTATACATATACCTTATATTGCCTTCCATATATTTCGTGTTATTACCTAATTTTGTCAGCCATTTCGGACATCACGCTGCACTGTACTATGAGGAAACGGTACTAATTATGTGAAACTATTGGTAAACCGTAAACATTTGTCAGGAGGCAATAGGATCAAGACTTCCGGCTCCTCGGGCTGGTGCGAATATTTCAATGTCCGTATGTGCCAAACCGTTGGTTTGTGACACACCTTTACGCGTCTCTCGTTCGCTGCGCTCGCACGAAAACTATAGCCTAACCTAAAACCAATCCATCTTCCGTTCATTATTCGATATGGTGGCGACATATTTCAAATTTGCGAACGTGTGGGATCGGTTGTGAGGTTGGACTAGATTTTTACGAGCGAGCGGAGCGAGCGAGCAACGATCACAATTTCCAACCTATACATACACCTTATATTGCCTTGCATATATGTCGTGTTATTACCTAATTTTGTCAGCCATTTCGGACATCACATTGCATTGTACTATGTGGAAATAGTACTATTTATGTGAAACTATTCATAAACTGTAAACATGTGTCGGTAGGCAATAGGATAAATACTTCCGGCTCCTCGGGCTGGTGCGAATATTTCAATGTCCGTATGTGCCAAACCGTTGGTTTATGACACACCGAAACGCGTCTCTGGCTCGCTGCGCTCGCTCGAAAACTATAGCCAAACCTAAAACCAATCCATCTTGCGTTCACTATTCGATATGATGGCGACATATTTCAAATTTGCGAACGTGTCGGATCGGTTGTGGGGTTGGACTAGATTTTTACGAGCGAGCGGAGAGAGCGAGCAACGGTCACAATTTCCAAGCTATACATATACCATATATTGTCGTGCATATATTTCGTGCTTGTACCTAATTTTGTCAGCCATTTCGGACATCACGTTGCACTGTACTATGAGGAAACGATACTAATTATGTGAAACTATTGGTAAACCGTAAACATTTGTCAGAAGGCAATAGGATAAAGACTTCCGGCTCCTCGGGCAGGTGCGAATATTTCAATGTCCGTATGTGCCAAACCGTTGGTTTGTGACACACCTTTACGCGTCTCTCGTTCGCTGCGCTCGCACGAAAGCTATAGCCTAACCTAAAACCAATCCATCTTCCGTTCATTATTCGATATGGTGGCGACATATTTCAAATTTGCGAACGTGTCGGATCGGTTGTGAGGTTGGACTAGATTTTTTCGAGCGAGCGGAGCGAGCGAGCAACGATCACAATTTCCAAGCTATACATACACCTTATATTGCCTTGCATATATGTCGTATTATTACCTAATTTTGTCAGCCATTTCGGACATCACATTGCATTGTACTATGTGGAAATAGTACTATTTATGTGAAACTATTCATAAACTGTAAACATGTGTCGGTAGGCAATAGGATAAATACTTCCGGCTCCTCGGGCTGGTGCGAATATTTCAATGTCCGTATGTGCCAAATCGTTGGTTTATGACACACCGATACGCGTCTCTGGCTCGCTGCGCTCGCTCGAAAACTATAGCCAAACCTAAAACCAATCCATCTTGCGTTCACTATTCGATATGATGGCGACATATTTCAAATTTGCGAACGTGTCGGATCGGTTGTGGGGTTGGACTAGATTTTTACGAGCGAGCGGAGCGAGCGAGCAACGGTCACAATTTCCAAGCTATACATATACCATACATTGTCTTGCATATATTTCGTGCTTGTACCTAATTTTGTCAGCCATTTCGGACATCACGTTGCACTGTACTATGAGGAAACGGTACTAATTATGTGAAACTATTGGTAAACCGTAAACATTTGTCTGAAGGCAATAGGATAAAGACTTCCGGCCCCTCGGGCTGGTGCGAATATTTCAATGTCCGTATGTGCCAAACCGTTGGTTTATGACACACCTTTATGCGTCTCTCGCTCGCTGCGCTCGTTCGAAAACTATAGCCTAACCTAAAACCAATCCATCTTCCGTTCATTATTCGATATGGTGGCGACATATTTCAAATTTGCGAGCGTGTGGGATCGGTTGTGGGGTTGGACTAGATTTTTACGAGCGAGCGGTGCGAGCGAGCAACGGTCACAATTTCCAAGCTATACATATACCTTATATTGCCTTCCATATATTTCGTGTTATTACCTAATTTTGTCAGCCGTTTCGGACATCACATTGCACTGTACTATGAGGAAATAGTACTATTTATGTGAAACTATTCATAAACTGTAAACATGTGTCGGTAGGCAATAGGATAAATACTTCCGGCTCCTCGGGCTGGTGCGAATATTTCAATGTCCGTATGTGCCAAACCGTTGGTTTATGACACACCTATACGCGTCTCTCGCTCGCTGCGCTCGCTCGAAAACTATAGCCTAACCTAAAACCAATCCATCTTGCGTTCATTATTCGATATGATGGCGACATATTTCAAATTTGCGAACATGTCGGATCGGTTGTGGGGTTGGACTAGATTTTTACGAGCGAGCGGAGCGAGCGAGCAACGGTCACAATTTCCTAGCTATACATATACCTTATATTGCCTTCCATATATTTCGTGTTATTACCTAATTTTGTCAGCCATTTCGGACATCACATTGCATTGTACTATGTGGAAATAGTACTATTTATGTGAAACTATTCATAAACTGTAAACATGTGTCGGTAGGCAATAGGATAAATACTTCCGGCTCCTCGGGCTGGTGCGAATATTTCAATGTCCGTATGTGCCAAACCGTTGGTTTATGACACACCGATACGCGTCTCTGGCTCGCTGCGCTCGCTCGAAAACTATAGCCAAACCTAAAACCAATCCATCTTGCGTTCACTATTCGATATGATGGCGACATATTTCAAATTTGCGAACGTGTCGGATCGGTTGTGGGGTTGGACTAGATTTTTACGAGCGAGCGGAGCGAGCGAGCAACGGTCACAATTTCCAAGCTATACATATACCATATATTGTCTTGCATATATTTCGAGCTTGTACCTAATTGTGTCAGCCATTTCGGACATCACGCTGCACTGTACTATGAGGAAACGGTACTAATTATGTGAAACTATTGGTAAACCGTAAACATTTGTCAGGAGGCAATAGGATCAAGACTTCCGGCTCCTCGGGCTGGTGCGAATATTTCAATGTCCGTATGTGCCAAACCGTTGGTTTGTGACACACCTTTACGCGTCTCTCGTTCGCTGCGCTCGCACGAAAGCTATAGCCTAACCTAAAACCAATCCATCTTCCGTTCATTATTCGATATGGTGGCGACATATTTCAAATTTGCGAACGTGTGGGATCGGTTGTGGGGTTGGACTAGATTTTTACGGGCGAGCGGAGCGAGCGAGCAACGGTCACAATTTCCAAGCTATACATATACCATATATTGTCTTGCATATATTTCGTGCTTGTACCTAATTTTGTCAGCCATTTCGGACATCACGTTGCACTGTACTATGAGGAAACGGTACTAATTATGTGAAACTATTGGTAAACCGTAAACATTTGTCAGAAGGCAATAGGATAAAGACTTCCGGCCCCTCGGGCTGGTGCGAATATTTCAATGTCCGTATGTGCCAAACCGTTGGTTTATGACACACCTTTACGCGTCTCTCGCTCGCTGCGCTCGTTCGAAAACTATAGCCTAACCTAAAACCAATCCATCTTCCGTTCATTATTCGATATGGTGGCGACATATTTCAAATTTGCGAACGTGTGGGATCGGTTGTGAGGTTGGACTAGATTTTTACGAGCGAGCGGTGCGAGCGGTCAACGGTCACAATTTCCTAGCTATACATATACCTTATATTGCCTTCCATATATTTCGTGTTATTACCTAATTTTGTCAGCCATTTCGGACATCACGTTGCACTGTACTATGAGGAAATAGTACTATTTATGTGAAACTATTCATAAACTGTAAACATGTGTCGGTAGGCAATAGGATAAATACTTCCGGCTCCTCGGGCTGGTGCGAATATTTCAATGTCCGTATGTGCCAAACCGTTGGTTTATGACACACCTATACGCGTCTCTCGCTCGCTGCGCTCGCTCGAAAACTATAGCCTAACCTAAAACCAATCCATCTTGCGTTCATTATTCGATATGATGGCGACATATTTCAAATTTGCGAACCTGTCGGATCGGTTGTGGGGTTGGACTAGATTTTTACGAGCGAGCGGAGCGAGCGAGCAACGGTCACAATTTCCAAGCTATACATATACCTTATATTGCCTTCCATATATTTCGTGTTATTACCTAATTTTGTCAGCCGTTTCGGACATCACATTGCACTGTACTATGAGGAAATAGTACTATTTATGTGAAACTATTCATAAACTGTAAACATGTGTCGGTAGGCAATAGGATAAATACTTCCGGCTCCTCGGGCTGGTGCGAATATTTCAATGTCCGTATGTGCCAAACCGTTGGTTTATGACACACCTATACGCGTCTCTCGCTCGCTGCGCTCGCTCGAAAACTATAGCCTAACCTAAAACCAATCCATCTTGCGTTCATTATTCGATATGATGGCGACATATTTCAAATTTGCGAACATGTCGGATCGGTTGTGGGGTTGGACTAGATTTTTACGAGCGAGCGGAGCGAGCGAGCAACGGTCACAATTTCCAAGCTATACATATACCTTATATTGCCTTCCATATATTTCGTGTTATTACCTAATTTTGTCAGCCATTTCGGACATCACATTGCATTGTACTATGTGGAAATAGTACTATTTATGTGAAACTATTCATAAACTGTAAACATGTGTCGGTAGGCAATAGGATAAATACTTCCGGCTCCTCGGGCTGGTGCGAATATTTCAATGTCCGTATGTGCCAAACCGTTGGTTTATGACACACCGATACGCGTCTCTGGCTCGCTGCGCTCGCTCGAAAACTATAGCCAAACCTAAAACCAATCCATCTTGCGTTCACTATTCGATATGATGGCGACATATTTCAAATTTGCGAACGTGTCGGATCGGTTGTGGGGTTGGACTAGATTTTTACGAGCGAGCGGAGCGAGCGAGCAACGGTCACAATTTCCAAGCTATACATATACCATATATTGTCTTGCATATATTTCGAGCTTGTACCTAATTGTGTCAGCCATTTCGGACATCACGCTGCACTGTACTATGAGGAAACGGTACTAATTATGTGAAACTATTGGTAAACCGTAAACATTTGTCAGGAGGCAATAGGATCAAGACTTCCGGCTCCTCGGGCTGGTGCGAATATTTCAATGTCCGTATGTGCCAAACCGTTGGTTTGTGACACACCTTTACGCGTCTCTCGTTCGCTGCGCTCGCACGAAAGCTATAGCCTAACCTAAAACCAATCCATCTTCCGTTCATTATTCGATATGGTGGCGACATATTTCAAATTTGCGAACGTGTGGGATCGGTTGTGGGGTTGGACTAGATTTTTACGGGCGAGCGGAGCGAGCGAGCAACGGTCACAATTTCCAAGCTATACATATACCATATATTGTCTTGCATATATTTCGTGCTTGTACCTAATTTTGTCAGCCATTTCGGACATCACGTTGCACTGTACTATGAGGAAACGGTACTAATTATGTGAAACTATTGGTAAACCGTAAACATTTGTCAGAAGGCAATAGGATAAAGACTTCCGGCCCCTCGGGCTGGTGCGAATATTTCAATGTCCGTATGTGCCAAACCGTTGGTTTATGACACACCTTTACGCGTCTCTCGCTCGCTGCGCTCGTTCGAAAACTATAGCCTAACCTAAAACCAATCCATCTTCCGTTCATTATTCGATATGGTGGCGACATATTTCAAATTTGCGAACGTGTGGGATCGGTTGTGAGGTTGGACTAGATTTTTACGAGCGAGCGGTGCGAGCGGTCAACGGTCACAATTTCCTAGCTATACATATACCTTATATTGCCTTCCATATATTTCGTGTTATTACCTAATTTTGTCAGCCATTTCGGACATCACGTTGCACTGTACTATGAGGAAATAGTACTATTTATGTGAAACTATTCATAAACTGTAAACATGTGTCGGTAGGCAATAGGATAAATACTTCCGGCTCCTCGGGCTGGTGCGAATATTTCAATGTCCGTATGTGCCAAACCGTTGGTTTATGACACACCTATACGCGTCTCTCGCTCGCTGCGCTCGCTCGAAAACTATAGCCTAACCTAAAACCAATCCATCTTGCGTTCATTATTCGATATGATGGCGACATATTTCAAATTTGCGAACCTGTCGGATCGGTTGTGGGGTTGGACTAGATTTTTACGAGCGAGCGGAGCGAGCGAGCAACGGTCACAATTTCCAAGCTATACATATACCTTATATTGCCTTCCATATATTTCGTGTTATTACCTAATTTTGTCAGTCATTTCGGACATCACATTGCACTGTACTATGAGGAAATAGTACTATTTATGTGAAACTATTCATAAACTGTAAACATGTGTCGGTAGGCAATAGGATAAATACTTCCGGCTCCTCGGGCTGGTGCGAATATTTCAATGTCCGTATGTGCCAAACCGTTGGTTTATGACACACCTTTACGCGTCTCTCGCTCGCGGCGCTCGCTCGAAAACTATAGCCTAACCTAAAACCAATCCATCTTGCGTTCATTATTCGATATGATGGTGACATATTTCAAATTTGCGAACGTGTCGGATCGGTTGTGAGGTTGGACTAGATTTTTACGAGCGAGCGGAGCGAGCGAGCAACGGTCACAATTTCCAAGCTATACATATACCATATATTGTCTTGCATATATTTCGAGCTTGTACCTAATTGTGTCAGCCATTTCGGACATCACGCTGCACTGTACTATGAGGAAACGGTACTAATTATGTGAAACTATTGGTAAACCGTAAACATTTGTCAGGAGGCAATAGGATCAAGACTTCCGGCTCCTCGGGCTGGTGCGAATATTTCAATGTCCGTATGTGCCAAACCGTTGGTTTGTGACACACCTTTACGCGTCTCTCGTTCGCTGCGCTCGCACGAAAGCTATAGCCTAACCTAAAACCAATCCATCTTCCGTTCATTATTCGATATGGTGGCGACATATTTCAAATTTGCGAACGTGTGGGATCGGTTGTGGGGTTGGACTAGATTTTTACGGGCGAGCGGAGCGAGCGAGCATCGGTCACAATTTCCAAGCTATACATATACCATATATTGTCTTGCATATATTTCGTGCTTGTACCTAATTTTGTCAGCCATTTCGGACATCACGTTGCACTGTACTATGAGGAAACGGTACTAATTATGTGAAACTATTGGTAAACCGTAAACATTTGTTAGAAGGCAATAGGATAAAGACTTCCGGCTCCTCGGGCTGGTGCGAATATATCAATGTCCGTATGTGCCAAACCGATGGTTTGTGACACACCTTTACGCGTCTCTCGTTCGCTGCGATCGCACGAAAGCTATAGCCTAACCTAAAACCAATCCATCTTCCGTTCATTATTCGATATGGTGGCGACATAATTCAAATTTGCGAACTTGTGGGATCGGTTGTGAGGTTGGGCTAGATTTTTACGAGCGAGCGGAGCGGGCGAGCAACGGTCACAATTTCCAAGCTGTACATATACCATATATTGTCTTGCATATATTTTGTGCTTGTACCTAATTTTGTCAGCCATTTCGGACTTCACGTTGCACTGTACTATGAGGAAACGGTACTAATTATGTGAAACTATTGGTAAACCGTAAACATTTGTCAGAAGGCAATAGGATAAAGACTTGCGGCTCCTCGGGCTGGTGCGAATATTTCAATGTCCGTATGTGCCAAACCGTTGGTTTGTGACACACCTTTACGCGTCTCTCGTTCGCTGCGCTCGCACGAAAGCTATAGCCTAACCTAAAACCAATCCATCTTCCGTTCATTATTCGATATGGTGGCGACATGTTTCGAATTTGCGAACGTGTGGGATCGGTTGTGAGGTTGGACCAGATTATTACGAGCGAGCGTAGCGAGCGTGCAACGGTCACAATTTCCAAGCTATACATATACCTTATATTGCCTTGCTTATATTTCGTGCTAGTACCTAATTTTGTCAGCTATTTCGGACATCACATCGCTCTGTACTATGAGGAAACGGTACTAATTATGTGAAACTATTGGTAAACCGTAAACATTTGTCAGAAGGCAATAGGATAAAGACTTCCGGCCCCTCGGGCTGGTGCGAATATTTCAATATCCGTATGTGCCAAACCGATGGTTTGTGACACACCTTTACGCGTCTCTCGTTCGCTGCGCTCGCACGAAAGCTATAGCCTAACCTAAAACCAATCCATCTTCCGTTCATTATTCGATATGGTGGCGACATATTTCAAATTTGCGAACGTGTCGGATCGGTTGTGAGGTTGGACTAGATTTTTTCGAGCGAGCAGAGCGAGCGAGCAACGATCACAATTTCCAACCTATACATACACCTTATATTGCCTTGCATATATGTCGTGTTATTACCTAATTTTGTCAGCCATTTCGGACATCACATTGCATTGTACTATGTGGAAATAGTACTATTTATGTGAAACTATTCATAAACTGTAAACATGTGTCGGTAGGCAATAGGATAAATACTTCCGGCTCCTCGGGCTGGTGCGAATATTTCAATGTCCGTATGTGCCAAACCGTTGGTTTGTGACACACCGATACGCGTCTCTGGCTCGCTCTGCTCGCTCGAAAACTATAGCCAAACCTAAAACCAATCCATCTTGCGTTCACTATTCGATATGATGGCGACATATTTCAAATTTGCGAACGTGTCGGATCGGTTGTGGGGTTGGATTAGATTTTTACGAGCGAGCGGAGCGAGCGAGCAACGGTCACAATTTCCAAGCTATACATATACCATATATTGTCTTGCATATATTTCGTGCTTGTACCTAATTTTGTCAGCCATTTCGGACATCACATTGCATTGTACTATGTGGAAATAGTACTATTTATGTGAAACTATTCATAAACTGTAAACATGTGTCGGTAGGCAATAGGATAAATACTTCCGGCTCCTCGGGCTGGTGCGAATATTTCAATGTCCGTATGTGCCAAACCGTTGGTTTATGACACACCGATACGCGTCTCTCGCTCGCTGCGCTCGTTCGAAAACTATAGCCAAACCTAAAACCAATCCATCTTGCGTTCATTATTCGATATGATGGCGACATATTTCAAATTTGATAACGTGTCGGATCGGTTGTGGTGTTGGCCTAGATTTTTACGAGCGAGCGGAGCGAGCGAGCAACGGTCACAATTTCCAAGCTATACATATACCATATATTGTCTTGCATATATTTCGTGCTTGTACCTAATTTTGTCAGCCATTTCGGACATCACGTTGCACTGTACTATGAGGAAACGGTACTAATTATGTGAAACTGTTGGTAAACCGTAAACATTTGTCAGAAGGCAATAGGATAAAGACTTCCGGCCCCTCGGGCTGGTGCGAATATTTCAATATCCGTATGTGCCAAACCGTTGGTTTGTGACACACATTTACGCGTCTCTGGCTCGCTGCGCTCGCACGAAACCTATAGCCTAACCTAAAACCAATCCATCTTCCGTTCATTATTCGATATGGTGGCGACATATTTCAAATTTGGGAACGTGTCGGATCGGTTGTGAGGTTCGACGAGATTTTTACGAGCGAGCGGAGCGAGCGAGCAACGGTCACAATTTCCAAGCTATACATATACCTTATATTGCCTTGCTTATATTTCTTATTATTACCTACTTTTGTCAGCCATTTTGGACATCACATTGCTCTGTACTATGAGGAAATAGTACTATTTATGTGAAACTATTCATAAACTGTAAACATTTGTCAGAAGGCAATAGGATAAAGACTTCCGGCTCCTCGGGCTGGTGCGAATATATCAATGTCCGTATGTGCCAAACCGATGGTTTGTGACACACCTTTACGCGTCTCTCGTTCGCTGCGCTCGCACGAAAGCTATAGCCTAACCTAAAACCAATCCATCTTCCGTTCATTATTCGATATGGTGGCGACATATTTCAAATTTTCGAACGTGTGGGATCGGTTGTGAGGTTGGACTAGATTTTTACGAGCGAGCGGAGCGAGCGAGCAACGGTCACAATTTCCAAGCTATACATATACCTTATATTGCCTTCCATATATTTCGTGTTATTACCTAATTTTGTCAGCCATTTCGGACATCACATTGCACTGTACTATGAGGAAATAGTACTATTTATGTGAAACTATTCATAAACTGTAAACATGTGTCGGTAGGCAATAGGATAAATACTTCCGGCTCCTCGGGCTGGTGCGAATATTTCAATGTCCGTATGTGCCAAACCGTTGGTTTATGACACACCTTTACGCGTCTCTCCCTCGCGGCGCTCGCTCGAAAACTATAGCCTAACCTAAAACCAATCCATCTTGCGTTCATTATTCGATATGATGGCGACATATTTCAAATTTGCGAACGTGTGGGATCGGTTGTGAGGTTGGACTAGATTTTTACGAGCGAGCGGAGCGAGCGAGCATCGGTCACAATTTCCAAGCTATACATATACCATATATTGTCTTGCATATATTTCGAGCTTGTACCTAATTGTGTCAGCCATTTCGGACATCACGCTGCACTGTACTATGAGGAAACGGTACTAATTATGTGAAACTATTGGTAAACCGTAAACATTTGTCAGGAGGCAATAGGATCAAGACTTCCGGCTCCTCGGGCTGGTGCGAATATTTCAATGTCCGTATGTGCCAAACCGTTGGTTTGTGACACACCTTTACGCGTCTCTCGTTCGCTGCGCTCGCACGAAAGCTATAGCCTAACCTAAAACCAATCCATCTTCCGTTCATTATTCGATATGGTGGCGACATATTTCAAATTTGCGAACGTATGGGATCGGTTGTGGGGTTGGACTAGATTTTTACGAGCGAGCGGAGCGAGCGAGCAACGGTCACAATTTCCAAGCTATACATATACCATATATTGTCTTGCATATATCTCGTGCTTGTACCTAATTTTGTCAGCCATTTCGGACATCACGTTGCACTGTACTATGAGGAAACGGTACTAATTGTGTGAAACTATTGGTAAACCGTAAACATTTGTCAGAAGGCAATAGGATAAAGACTTCCGGCTCCGCGGGCTGGTGCGAATATATCAATGTCCGTATGTGCCAAACCGATGGATTGTGACACACCTTTACGCGTCTCTCGTTCGCTGCGATTGCACGAAAGCTATAGCCTAACCTAAAACCAATCCATCTTCCGTTCATTATTCGATATGGTGGCGACATAATTCAAATTTGCGAACGTGTGGGGTCGGTTGTGAGGTTCGACTAGATTTTTACGAGCGAGCGGAGCGAACGAGCAACGGTCACAATTTCCAAGCTATACATATACCTTATATTGCCTTCCATATATTTCGTGTTATTACCTAATTTTGTCAGCCATTTCGGACATCACATTGCACTGTACTATGAGGAAATAGTACTATTTATGTGAAACTATTCATAAACTGTAAACATGTGTCGGTAGGCAATAGGATAAATACTTCCGGCTCCTCGGGCTGGTGCGAATATTTCAATGTCCGTATGTGCCAAACCGTTGGTTTGTGACACACCTTTACGCGTCTCTCGTTCGCTG
This sequence comes from Bombus affinis, assembly GCF_024516045.1. Classification (NCBI taxonomy): domain Eukaryota; kingdom Metazoa; phylum Arthropoda; class Insecta; order Hymenoptera; family Apidae; genus Bombus; species Bombus affinis. Next base: position 17,880 of record NW_026109172.1, read on the forward strand.
CGCTCGCACGAAAGCTATAGCCTAACCTAAAACCAATCCATCTTCCGTTCATTATTCGATATGGTGGCGACATGTTTCGAATTTGCGAACGTGTGGGATCGGTTGTGAGGTTGGACCAGATTTTTACGAGCGAGCGGAGCGAGCGTGCAACGGTCACAATTTCCAAGCTATACATATACCTTATATTGCCTTGCTTATATTTCGTGCTAGTACCTAATTTTGTCAGCGATTTCGGACATCACATTGCTCTGTACTATGAGGAAACGGTACTAATTATGTGAAACTATTGGTAAACCGTAAACATTTGTCAGAAGGCAATAGGATAAAGACTTCCGGCCCCTCGGGCTGGTGCGAATATTTCAATATCCGTATGTGCCAAACCGATGGTTTGTGACACACCTTTACGCGTCTCTCGTACGCTGCGCTCGCACGAAAGCTATAGCCTAACCTAAAACCAATCCATCTTCCGTTCATTATTCGATATGGTGGCGACATATTTCAGATTTGCGAACGTGTCGGATCGGTTGTGAGGTTGGACTAGATTTTTTCGAGCGAGCGGAGCGAGCGAGCAACGATCACAATTTCCAACCTATACATACACCTTATATTGCCTTGCATATATGTCGTGTTATTACCTAATTTTGTCAGCCATTTCGGACATCACATTGCATTGTACTATGTGGTAATAGTACTATTTATGTGAAACTATTCATAAACTGTAAACATGTGTCGGTAGGCAATAGGATAAATACTTCCGGCTCCTCGGGCTGGTGCGAATATTTCAATGTCCGTATGTGCCAAACCGTTGGTTTATGACACACCGATACGCGTCTCTGGCTCGCTGCGCTCGCTCGAAAACTATAGCCAAACCTAAAACCAATCCATCTTCCGTTCATTATTCGATATGATGGCGACATATTTCAAATTTGCGAACGTGTCGGATCGGTTGTGGTGTTGGACTAGATTTTTACGAGCGAGCGGAGCGAGCGAGCAACGGTCACAATTTCCAAGCTATACATATACCATATATTGTCTTGCATATATTTCGTGCTTGTACCTAATTTTGTCAGCCATTTCGGACATCACGTTGCACTGTACTATGAGGAAACGGTACTAATTATGTGAGACTATTGGTAAACCGTAAACATTTGTCAGAAGGCAATAGGATAAAGACTTTCGGCTCCTCGGGCTGGTGCGAATATTTCAATGTCCGTATGTGCCAAACCGTTGGTTTGTGACACACCTTTACGCGTCTCTCGCTCGCTGCGTTCGCACGAAAGCTATAGCCTAACCTAAAACCAATCCATCTTCCGTTCATTATTCGATATGGTGGCGACATATTTCAAATTTGCGAACGTGTGGGATCGGTTGTGAGGTTGGACTAGATTTTTACGAGCGAGCGAAGCGAGCGAGCAACGGTCACAATTTCCAAGCTATACATATACCATATATTGTCTTGCATATATTTCGAGCTTGTACCTAATTGTGTCAGCCATTTCGGACATCACGCTGCACTGTACTATGAGGAAACGGTACTAATTATGTGAAACTATTGGTAAACCGTAAACATTTGTCAGGAGGCTATAGGATCAAGACTTCCGGCTCCTCGAGCTGGTGCGAATATTTCAATGTCCGTATGTGCCAAACCGTTGGTTTGTGTCACACCTTTACGCGTCTCTCGTTCGCTGCGCTCGCACGAAAGCTATAGCCTAACCTAAAACCAATCCATCTTCCGTTCATTATTCGATATGGTGGCGACATATTTCAAATTTGCGAACGTATGGGATCGGTTGTGGGGTTGGACTAGATTTTTACGAGCGAGCGGAGCGAGCGAGCAACGGTCACAATTTCCAAGCTATACATATACCATATATTTTCTTGCATATATTTCGTGCTTGTACCTAATTTTGTCAGCCATTTCGGACATCACGTTGCACTGTACTATGAGGAAACGGTACTAATTGTGTGAAACTATTGGTAAACCGTAAACATTTGTCAGAAGGCAATAGGATAAAGACTTCCGGCTCCGCGGGCTGGTGCGAATATATCAATGTCCGTATGTGCCAAACCGATGGATTGTGACACACCTTTACGCGTCCCTCGTTCGCTGCGATTGCACGAAAGCTATAGCCTAAGCTAAAACCAATCCATCTTCCGTTCATTATTCGATATGGTGGCGACATAATTCAAATTTGCGAACGTGTGGGATCGGTTGTGAGGTTCGACCAGATTTTTACGAGCGAGCGGAGCGAACGAGCAACGGTCACAATTTCCAAGCTATACATATACCTTATATTGCCTTCCATATATTTCGTGTTATTACCTAACTTTGTCAGCCATTTCGGACATCACATTGCACTGTACTATGAGGAAATAGTACTGTTTATGTGAAACTATTCATAAACTGTAAACATGTGTCGGTAGGCAATAGGATAAATACTTCCGGCTCCTCGGGCTGGTGCGAATATTTCAATGTCCGTATGTGCCAAACAGTTGGTTTATGACACACCTTTACGCGTCTCTCGCTCGCGGCGCTCGCTCGAAAACTATAGCCTAACCTAAAACCAATCCATCTTGCGTTCATTATTCGATATGATGGCGACATATTTCAAATTTGCGAACGTGTCGGATCGGTTGTGAGGTTGGACTAGATTTTTACGAGCGAGCGGAGCGAGCGAGCAACGGTCACAATTTCCAAGCTATACATATACCATATATTGTCTTGCATATATTTCGAGCTTGTACCTAATTTTGTCAGCCATTTCGGACATCACGCTGCACTGTACTATGAGGAAACGGTACTAATTATGTGAAACTATTGGTAAACCGTAAACATTTGTCAGGAGGCAATAGGATAAAGACTTCCGGCTCCTCGGGCTGGTGCGAATATATCAATGTCCGTATGTGCCAAACCGTTGGTTTGTGACACACCTTTACGCGTCTCTCGTTCGCTGCGCTCGCACGAAAGCTATAGCCTAACCTAATACCAATCCATCTTCCGTTCATTATTCGATATGGTGGCGACATATTTCAAATTTGCGAACGTGTCGGATCGGTTGTGAGGTTGGACTAGATTTTTTCGAGCGAGCGGAGCGAGCGAGCAACGATCACAATTTCCAACCTATACATACACCTTATATTGCCTTGCATATATGTCGTGTTATTACCTAATTTTGTCTGCCATTTCGGACATCACATTGCACTGTACTATGAGGAAACGGTACTAATTATGTGAAACTGTTGGTAAACCGTAAACATTTGTCAGAAGGCAATAGGATAAAGACTTTCGGCTCCTCGGGCTGGTGCGAATATTTCAATATCCGTATGTGCCAAACCGTTGGTTTGTGACACACATTTACGCGTCTCTCGCTCGCGGCGCTCGCTCGAAAACTATAGCCAAACCTAAAACCAATCCATCTTGTGTTCATTATTCGATATGATGGCGACATATTTCAAATTTGCGAACGTGTCGGATCGGTTGTGGTGTTGGACTAGATTTTTACGAGCGAGCGGAGCGAGCGAGCAACGGTCACAATTTCCAAGCTATACATATACCATATATTGTCTTGCATATATTTCGAGCTTGTACCTAATTTTGTCAGCCATTTCGGACATCACGCTGCACTGTACTATGAGGAAACGGTACTAATTATGTGAAACTATTGGTAAACCGTAAACATTTGTCAGGAGGCAATAGGATAAAGACTTCCGGCTCCTCGGGCTGGTGCGAATATTTCAATGTCCGTATGTGCCAAACCGTTGGTTTGTGACACACCTTTACGCGTCTCTCGTTCGCTGCGCTCGCACGAAAGCTATAGCCTAACCTAAAACCAATCCATCTTCCGTTCATTATTCGATATGGTGGCGACATATTTCCAATTTGCGAACGTGTGGGATCGGTTGTGAGGTTGGACTAGATTTTTACGAGCGAGCGGAGCGAGCGAGCAACGGTCACAATTTCCAAGCTATACATATACCTTATATTGCCTTCCATATATTTCGTGTTATTACCTAATTTTGTCAGCCGTTTCGGACAACACATTGCACTGTAATATGAGGAAATAGTACTATTTATGTGAAACTATTCATAAACTGTAAACATGTGTCGGTAGGCAATAGGATAAATACTTCCGGCTCCTCGGGCTGGTGCGAATATTTCAATGTCCGTATGTGCCAAACCGTTGGTTTATGACACACCTTTACGCGTCTCTCGCTCGCGGCGCTCGCTCGAAAACTATAGCCTAACCTAAAACCAATCCATCTTGCGTTCATTATTCGATATGATGGCGACATATTTCAAATTTGCGAACGTGTCGGATCGGTTGTGAGGTTGGACTAGATTTTTACGAGCGAGCGGAGCGAGCGAGCAACGGTCACTATTTCCAAGCTATACATATACCATATATTGTCTTGCATATATTTCGAGCTTGTACCTAATTGTGTCAGCCATTTCGGACATCACGCTGCGCTGTACTATGAGGAAACGGTACTAATTATGTGAAACTATTGGTAAACCGTAAACATTTGTCAGAAGGCAATAGGATAAAGACTTCCGGCTCCTCGGGCTGGTGCGAATATTTCAATGTCCGTATGTGCCAAACCGTTGGTTTGTGACACACCTTTACGCGTCTCTCGTTCGCTGCGCTCGCACGAAAGCTATAGCCTAACCTAAAACCAATCCATCTTCCGTTCATTATTCGATATGGTGGCGACATATTTCAAATTTGCGAACGTATGGGATCGGTTGTGGGGTTGGACTAGATTTTTACGAGCGAGCGGAGCGAGCGAGCAACGGTCACAATTTCCAAGCTATACATATACCATATATTTTCTTGCATATATTTCGTGCTTGTACCTAATTTTGTCAGCCATTTCGGACATCACGTTGCACTGTACTATGAGGAAACGGTACTAATTGTGTGAAACTATTGGTAAACCGTAAACATTTGTCAGAAGGCAATAGGATAAAGACTTCCGGCTCCGCGGGCTGGTGCGAATATATCAATGTCCGTATGTGCCAAACCGATGGATTGTGACACACCTTTACGCGTCTCTCGTTCGCTGCGATTGCACGAAAGCTATAGCCTAAGCTAAAACCAATCCATCTTCCGTTCATTATTCGATATGGTGGCGACATAATTCAAATTTGCGAACGTGTGGGATCGGTTGTGAGGTTCGACCAGATTTTTACGAGCGAGCGGAGCGAACGAGCAACGGTCACAATTTCCAAGCTATACATATACCTTATATTGCCTTCCATATATTTCGTGTTATTACCTAACTTTGTCAGCCATTTCGGACATCACATTGCACTGTACTATGAGGAAATAGTACTGTTTATGTGAAACTATTCATAAACTGTAAACATGTGTCGGTAGGCAATAGGATAAATACTTCCGGCTCCTCGGGCTGGTGCGAATATTTCAATGTCCGTATGTGCCAAACAGTTGGTTTATGACACACCTTTACGCGTCTCTCGCTCGCGGCGCTCGCTCGAAAACTATAGCCTAACCTAAAACCAATCCATCTTGCGTTCATTATTCGATATGATGGCGACATATTTCAAATTTGCGAACGTGTCGGATCGGTTGTGAGGTTGGACTAGATTTTTACGAGCGAGCGGAGCGAGCGAGCAACGGTCACAATTTCCAAGCTATACATATACCATATATTGTCTTGCATATATTTCGAGCTTGTACCTAATTTTGTCAGCCATTTCGGACATCACGCTGCACTGTACTATGAGGAAACGGTACTAATTATGTGAAACTATTGGTAAACCGTAAACATTTGTCAGGAGGCAATAGGATAAAGACTTCCGGCTCCTCGGGCTGGTGCGAATATTTCAATGTCCGTATGTGCCAAACCGTTGGTTTGTGACACACCTTTACGCGTCTCTCGTTCGCTGCGCTCGCACGAAAGCTATAGCCTAACCTAATACCAATCCATCTTCCGTTCATTATTCGATATGGTGGCGACATATTTCAAATTTGCGAACGTGTCGGATCGGTTGTGAGGTTGGACTAGATTTTTTCGAGCGAGCGGAGCGAGCGAGCAACGATCACAATTTCCAACCTATACATACACCTTATATTGCCTTGCATATATGTCGTGTTATTACCTAATTTTGTCTGCCATTTCGGACATCACATTGCACTGTACTATGAGGAAACGGTACTAATTATGTGAAACTGTTGGTAAACCGTAAACATTTGTCAGAAGGCAATAGGATAAAGACTTTCGGCTCCTCGGGCTGGTGCGAATATTTCAATATCCGTATGTGCCAAACCGTTGGTTTGTGACACACATTTACGCGTCTCTCGCTCGCGGCGCTCGCTCGAAAACTATAGCCAAACCTAAAACCAATCCATCTTGTGTTCATTATTCGATATGATGGCGACATATTTCAAATTTGCGAACGTGTCGGATCGGTTGTGGTGTTGGACTAGATTTTTACGAGCGAGCGGAGCGAGCGAGCAACGGTCACAATTTCCAAGCTATACATATACCATATATTGTCTTGCATATATTTCGAGCTTGTACCTAATTTTGTCAGCCATTTCGGACATCACGCTGCACTGTACTATGAGGAAACGGTACTAATTATGTGAAACTATTGGTAAACCGTAAACATTTGTCAGGAGGCAATAGGATAAAGACTTCCGGCTCCTCGGGCTGGTGCGAATATTTCAATGTCCGTATGTGCCAAACCGTTGGTTTGTGACACACCTTTACGCGTCTCTCGTTCGCTGCGCTCGCACGAAAGCTATAGCCTAACCTAAAACCAATCCATCTTCCGTTCATTATTCGATATGGTGGCGACATATTTCCAATTTGCGAACGTGTGGGATCGGTTGTGAGGTTGGACTAGATTTTTACGAGCGAGCGGAGCGAGCGAGCAACGGTCACAATTTCCAAGCTATACATATACCTTATATTGCCTTCCATATATTTCGTGTTATTACCTAATTTTGTCAGCCGTTTCGGACAACACATTGCACTGTAATATGAGGAAATAGTACTATTTATGTGAAACTATTCATAAACTGTAAACATGTGTCGGTAGGCAATAGGATAAATACTTCCGGCTCCTCGGGCTGGTGCGAATATTTCAATGTCCGTATGTGCCAAACCGTTGGTTTATGACACACCTTTACGCGTCTCTCGCTCGCGGCGCTCGCTCGAAAACTATAGCCTAACCTAAAACCAATCCATCTTGCGTTCATTATTCGATATGATGGCGACATATTTCAAATTTGCGAACGTGTCGGATCGGTTGTGAGGTTGGACTAGATTTTTACGAGCGAGCGGAGCGAGCGAGCAACGGTCACTATTTCCAAGCTATACATATACCATATATTGTCTTGCATATATTTCGAGCTTGTACCTAATTGTGTCAGCCATTTCGGACATCACGCTGCGCTGTACTATGAGGAAACGGTACTAATTATGTGAAACTATTGGTAAACCGTAAACATTTGTCAGAAGGCAATAGGATAAAGACTTCCGGCTCCTCGGGCTGGTGCGAATATTTCAATGTCCGTATGTGCCAAACCGTTGGTTTGTGACACACCTTTACGCGTCTCTCGTTCGCTGCGCTCGCACGAAAGCTATAGCCTAACCTAAAACCAATCCATCTTCCGTTCATTATTCGATATGGTGGCGACATATTTCAAATTTGCGAACGTATGGGATCGGTTGTGGGGTTGGACTAGATTTTTACGAGCGAGCGGAGCGAGCGAGCAACGGTCACAATTTCCAAGCTATACATATACCATATATTGTCTTGCATATATTTCGTGCTTGTACCTAATTTTGTCAGCCATTTCGGACATCACGTTGCACTGTACTATGAGGAAACGGTACTAATTGTGTGAAACTATTGGTAAACCGTAAACATTTGTCAGAAGGCAATAGGATAAAGACTTCCGGCTCCGCGGGCTGGTGCGAATATATCAATGTCCGTATGTGCCAAACCGATGGATTGTGACACACCTTTACGCGTCTCTCGTTCGCTGCGATTGCACGAAAGCTATAGCCTAACCTAAAACCAATCCATCTTCCGTTCATTATTCGATATGGTGGCGACATAATTCAAATTTGCGAACGTGTGGGATCGGTTGTGAGGTTCGACTAGATTTTTACGAGCGAGCGGAGCGAACGAGCAACGGTCACAATTTCCAAGCTATACATATACCTTATATTGCCTTCCATATATTTCGTGTTATTACCTAACTTTGTCAGCCATTTCGGACATCACATTGCACTGTACTATGAGGAAATAGTACTGTTTATGTGAAACTATTCATAAACTGTAAACATGTGTCGGTAGGCAATAGGATAAATACTTCCGGCTCCTCGGGCTGGTGCGAATATTTCAATGTCCGTATGTGCCAAACAGTTGGTTTATGACACACCTTTACGCGTCTCTCGCTCGCGGCGCTCGCTCGAAAACTATGGCCTAACGTAAAACCAATCCATCTTGCGTTCATTATTCGATATGATGGCGACATATTTCAAATTTGCGAACGTGTGGGATCGGTTGAGAGGTTGGACTAGATTTTTACGAGCGAGCGGAGCGAGCGAGCAACGGTCACAATTTCCAAGCTATACATATACCATATATTGTCTTGCATATATTTCGTGCTTGTACCCAATTTTGTCAGCCATTTCGGACATCACGTTGCACTGTACTATGAGGAAATAGTACTATTTATGTGAAACTATTCATAAACTGTAAACATGTGTCGGTAGGCAATAGGATAAATACTTCCGGCTCCTCGGGCTGGTGCGAATATTTCAATGTCCGTATGTGCCAAACCGTTGGTTTATGACACACCTTTACGCGTCTCTCGCTCGTGGCGCTCGTTCGAAAACTATAGCCTAACCTAAAACCAATCCATCTTGCGTTCATTATTCGATATGATGGCGACATATTTCAAATTTGCGAACGTGTCGGATCGGTTGTGAGGTTGGACTAGATTTTTACGAGCGAGCGGAGCGAGCGAGCAACGGTCACAATTTCCAAGCTATACATATACCATATATTGTCTTGCATATATTTCGAGCTTGTACCTAATTTTGTCAGCCATTTCGGACATCACGCTGCACTGTACTATGAGGAAACGGTACTAATTATGTGAAACTATTGGTAAACCGTAAACATTTGTCAGGAGGCAATAGGATAAAGACTTCCGACTCCTCGGGCTGGTGCGAATATTTCAATGTCCGTATGTGCCAAACCGTTGGTTTGTGACACACCTTTACGCGTCTCTCGTTCGCTGCGCTCGCACGAAAGCTATAGCCTAACCTAAAACCAATCCATCTTCCGTTCATTATTCGATATGGTGGCGACATATTTCAAATTTGCGAACGTGTCGGATCGGTTGTGAGGTTGGACTAGATTTTTTCGAGCGAGCGGAGCGAGCGAGCAACGATCACAATTTCCAACCTATACATATACCTTATATTGCCTTGCATATATGTCGTGTTATTACCTAATTTTGTCTGCCATTTCGGACATCACATTGCACTGTACTATGAGGAAACGGTACTAATTATGTGAAACTGTTGGTAAACCGTAAACATTTGTCAGAAGGCAATAGGATAAAGACTTTCGGCTCCTCGGGCTGGTGCGAATATTTCAATATCCGTATGTGCCAAACCGTTGGTTTGTGACACACATGTACGCGTCTCTCCCTCGCGGCGCTCGCTCGAAAACTATAGCCAAACCTAAAACCAATCCATCTTGTGTTCATTATTCGATATGATGGCGACATATTTCAAATTTGCGAACGTGTCGGATCGGTTGTGGGGTTGGACTAGATTTTTACGAGCGAGCGGAGCGAGCGAGCAACGGTCACAATTTCCAAGCTATACATATACCATATATTGTCTTGCATATATTTCGAGCTTGTACCTAATTTTGTCAGCCATTTCGGACATCACGCTGCACTGTACTATGAGGAAACGGTACTAATTATGTGAAACTATTCATAAACTGTAAGCATTTGTCAGTAGGCAATAGGATAAAGACTTCCGGCTCCTCGGGCTGGTGCGAATGTTTCAATGTCCGTATGTGCCAAACCGTTGGTTTGTGACACACCTTTACGCGTCTCTCGCTCGCTGCGCTCGCACGAAAGCTATAGCCTAACCTAAAACCAATCCATCTTCCGTTAATTATTGGACATGGTGGCGACATATTTCAAATTTGCGAACGTGTCGGATCGCTTGTGAGGTTGTACTAGATTTTTGCGAGCGAGCGGAGCGAGCGAGCAATGGTCACAATTTCCAAGCTATACATATACCATATATTGCCTTGCATATATCTCGTGCTAGTACCTAATTGTGTCAGCCATTTCGGACATCACATTGCACTGTACTATGTGGAAATAGTACTATTTATGTGAAACTATTCATAAACTGTAAACATGTGTCGGTAGGCAATAGGATAAATACTTCCGGCTCCTCGGGCTGGTGCGAATATATCAATGTCCGTATGTGCCAAACCGTTGGTTTATGACACACCTTTGCGCGTCTCTCGCTCGCTGCGCTCGTTCGAAAACTATAGCCTAACCTAAAACCAATCCATCTTCCGTTCATTATTCGATATGGTGGCGACATATTTCAAATTTGCGAACGTGTGGGATCGGTTGTGAGGTTAGACTAGATTTTTACGAGCGAGCGGAGCGAGCGAGCAACGGTCACAATTTCCAAGCTATACATATACCTTATATTACCTTCCATATATTTCGTGTTATTACCTAATTTTGTCAGCCATTTCGGACATCACATTGCACTGAACTATGAGGAAATAGTACTATTTATGTGAAACTATTCATAAACTGTAAACATGTGTCGGTAGGCAATAGGATAAATACTTCCGGCTCCTCGGGCTGGTGCGAATATTTCAATGTCCGTATGTGCCAAACAGTTGGTTTATGACACACCTGTACGCGTCTCTCGCTCGCAGCGCTCGCTCGAAAACTATAGCCTAACCTAAAACCAATCCATCTTGCGTTCATTATTCGATATGATGGCGACATATTTCAAATTTGCGAACGTGTCGGATCGGTTGTGGGGTTGGACTAGATTTTTACGAGCGAGCGGAGCGAGCGAGCAACGGTCACAATTTCCAAGCTATACATATACCATATATTGTCTTGCATATATTTCGAGCTTGTACCTAATTTTGTCAGCCATTTCGGACATCACGCTACACTGTACTATGAGGAAACGGTACTAATTATGTGAAACTATTCATAAACTGTAAGCATTTGTCAGTAGGCAATAGGATAAAGACTTCCGGCTCCTCGGGCTGGTGCGAATGTTTCAATGTCCGTATGTGCCAAACCGTTGGTTTATGACACACCTTTACGCGTCTCTCGCTCGCTGCGCTCGTTCGAAAACTATAGCCTAACCTAAAACCAATCCATCTTCCGTTCATTATTCGATATGGTGGCGACATATTTCAAATTTGCGAACGTGTGGGATCGGTTGTGAGGTTGGACTAGATTTTTACGAGCGAGCGGAGCGAGCGAGCAACGGTCACAATTTCCAAGCTATACATATACCTTATATTGCCTTCCATATATTTCGTGTTATTACCTAATTTTGTCAGCCATTTCGGACATCACATTGCACTGTACTATGAGGAAATAGTACTATTTATGTGAAACTATTCATAAACTGTAAACATGTGTCGGTAGGCAATAGGATAAATACTTCCGGCTCCTCGGGCTGGTGCGAATATTTCAATGTCCGTATGTGCCAAACCGTTGGTCTATGACACATCGATACGCGTCTCTGGCTCGCTGCGCTCGCTCGAAAACTATAGCCAAACCTAAAACCAATCCATCTTGCGTTCATTATTCGATATGATGGCGACATATTTCAAATTTGCGAACGTGACAGATCGGTTGTGGTGTTGGACTAGATTTTTACGAGCGAGCGGAGCGATCGAGCAACGGTCACAATTTCCAAGCTATACATATACCATATATTGTCTTGCATATATTTCGTGCTTGTACCTAATTTTGTCAGCCATTTCGGACATCACGCTGCACTGTACTATGAGGAAACGGTACTAATTATGTGAAACTATTCATAAACTGTAAGCATTTGTCAGTAGGCAATAGGATAAAGACTTCCGGCTCCTCGGGCTGGTGCGAATGTTTCAATGTCCGTATGTGCCAAACCGTTGGTTTGTGACACACCTTTACGCGTCTCTCGCTCGCTGCGCTCGCACGAAAGCTATAGCCTAACCTAAAACCAATCCATCTTCCGTTAATTATTGGACATGGTGGCGACATATTTCAAATTTGCGAACGTGTCGGATCGCTTGTGAGGTTGGACTAGATTTTTGCGAGCGAGCGGAGCGAGCGAGAAATGGTCACAATTTCCAAGCTATACATATACCATATATTGCCTTGCATATATCTCGTGCTAGTACCTAATTGTGTCAGCCATTTCGGACATCACATTGCACTGTACTATGTGGAAATAGTACTATTTATGTAAAACTATTCATAAACTGTAAACATGTGTCGGTAGGCAATAGGATAAATACTTCCGGCTCCTCGGGCTGGTGCGAATATATCAATGTCCGCATGTGCCAAACCGTTGGTTTATGACACACCTTTGCGCGTCTCTCGCTCGCTGCGCTCGTTCGAAAACTATAGCCTAACCTAAAACCAATCCATCTTCCGTTCATTATTCGATATGGTGGCGACATATTTCAAATTTGCGAACGTGTGGGATCGGTTGTGAGGTTAGACTAGATTTTTACGAGCGAGCGGAGCGAGCGAGCAACGGTCACAATTTCCAAGCTATACATATACCATATATTGTCTTGCATATATTTCGAGCTTGTACCTAATTTTGTCAGCCATTTCGGACATCACGCTACACTGTACTATGAGGAAACGGTACTAATTATGTGAAACTATTCATAAACTGTAAGCATTTGTCAGTAGGCAATAGGATAAAGACTTCCGGCTCCTCGGGCTGGTGCGAATGTTTCAATGTCCGTATGTGCCAAACCGTTGGTTTATGACACACCTTTACGCGTCTCTCGCTCGCTGCGCTCGTTCGAAAACTATAGCCTAACCTAAAACCAATCCATCTTCCGTTCATTATTCGATATGGTGGCGACATATTTCAAATTTGCGAACGTGTGGGATCGGTTGTGAGGTTGGACTAGATTTTTACGAGCGAGCGGAGCGAGCGAGCAACGGTCACAATTTCCAAGCTATACATATACCTTATATTGCCTTCCATATATTTCGTGTTATTACCTAATTTTGTCAGCCATTTCGGACATCACATTGCACTGTACTATGAGGAAATAGTACTATTTATGTGAAACTATTCATAAACTGTAAACATGTGTCGGTAGGCAATAGGATAAATACTTCCGGCTCCTCGGGCTGGTGCGAATATTTCAATGTCCGTATGTGCCAAACCGTTGGTTTATGACACACCGATACGCGTCTCTGGCTCGCTGCGCTCGCTCGAAAACTATAGCCAAACCTAAAACCAATCCATCTTGCGTTCATTATTCGATATGATGGCGACATATTTCAAATTTGCGAACGTGTCGGATCGGTTGTGGTGTTGGACTAGATTTTTACGAGCGAGCGGAGCGATCGAGCAACGGTCACAATTTCCAAGCTATACATATACCATATATTGTCTTGCATATATTTCGTGCTTGTACCTAATTTTGCCAGCCATTTCGGACATCACGTTGCACTGTACTATGAGGAAACGGTACTAATTATGTGAGACTATTGGTAAACCGTAAACATTTGTCAGAAGGCAATAAGATAAAGACTTCCGGCCCCTCGGGCTGGTGCGAATATTTCAATATCCGTATGTGCCAAACCGATGGTTTGTGACACACCTTTACGCGTCTCTCGTTCGCTGCGCTCGCACGAAAGCTATAGCCTAACCTAAAACCAATCCATCTTCCGTTCATTATTCGATATGGTGGCGACATATTTCAAATTTGCGAACGTGTCGGATCGGTTGTGAGGTTGGACTAGATTTTTTCGAGCGAGCGGAGCGAGCGAGCAACGATCACAATTTCCAACCTATACATACACCTTATATTGCCTTGCATATATGTCGTGTTATTACCTAATTTTGTCAGCCATTTCGGACATCACATTGCATTGTACTATGTGGAAATAGTACTATTTATGTGAAACTATTCATAAACTGTAAACATGTGTCGGTAGGCAATAGGATAAATACTTCCGGCTCCTCGGGCTGGTGCGAATATTTCAATGTCCGTATGTGCCAAACCGTTGGTTTATGACACACCGATACGCGTCTCTGGCTCGCTGCGCTCGCTCGAAAACTATAGCCAAACCTAAAACCAATCCATCTTCCGTTCATTATTCGATATGATGGCGACATATTTCAAATTTGCGAACGTGTCGGATCGGTTGCGGTGTTGGACTAGATTTTTACGAGCGAGCGGAGCGAGCGAGCAACGGTCACAATTTCCAAGCTATACATATACCATATATTGTCTTGCATATATTTCGAGCTTGTACCTAATTTTGTCAGCCATTTCGGACATCACGCTACACTGTACTATGAGGAAACGGTACTAATTATGTGAAACTATTCATAAACTGTAAGCATTTGTCAGTAGGCAATAGGATAAAGACTTCCGGCTAGTCGGGCTGGTGCGAATGTTTCAATGTCCGTATGTGCCAAACCGTTGGTTTATGACACACCTTTACGCGTCTCTCGCTCGCTGCGCTCGTTCGAAAACTATAGCCTAACCTAAAACCAATCCATCTTCCGTTCATTATTCGATATGGTGGCGACATATTTCAAATTTGCGAACGTGTGGGATCGGTTGTGAGGTTGGACTAGATTTTTACGAGCGAGCGGAGCGAGCGAGCAACGGTCACAATTTCCAAGCTATACATATACCTTATATTGCCTTCCATATATTTCGTGTTATTACCTAATTTTGTCAGCCATTTCGGACATCACATTGCACTGTACTATGAGGAAATAGTACTATTTATGTGAAACTATTCATAAACTGTAAACATGTGTCGGTAGGCAATAGGATAAATACTTCCGGCTCCTCGGGCTGGTGCGAATATTTCAATGTCCGTATGTGCCAAACCGTTGGTCTATGACACATCGATACGCGTCTCTGGCTCGCTGCGCTCGCTCGAAAACTATAGCCAAACCTAAAACCAATCCATCTTGCGTTCATTATTCGATATGATGGCGACATATTACAAATTTGCGAACGTGTCGGATCGGTTGTGGTGTTGGACTAGATTTTTACGAGCGAGCGGAGCGATCGAGCAACGGTCACAATTTCCAAGCTATACATATACCATATATTGTCTTGCATATATTTCGTGCTTGTACCTAATTTTGTCAGCCATTTCGGACATCACGCTGCACTGTACTATGAGGAAACGGTACTAATTATGTGAAACTATTCATAAACTGTAAGCATTTGTCAGTAGGCAATAGGATAAAGACTTCCGGCTCCTCGGGCTGGTGCGAATGTTTCAATGTCCGTATGTGCCAAACCGTTGGTTTGTGACACACCTTTACGCGTCTCTCGCTCGCTGCGCTCGCACGAAAGCTATAGCCTAACCTAAAACCAATCCATCTTCCGTTAATTATTGGACATGGTGGCGACATATTTCAAATTTGCGAACGTGTCGGATCGCTTGTGAGGTTGGACTAGATTTTTGCGAGCGAGCGGAGCGAGCGAGAAATGGTCACAATTTCCAAGCTATACATATACCATATATTGCCTTGCATATATCTCGTGCTAGTACCTAATTGTGTCAGCCATTTCGGACATCACATTGCACTGTACTATGTGGAAATAGTACTATTTATGTAAAACTATTCATAAACTGTAAACATGTGTCGGTAGGCAATAGGATAAATACTTCCGGCTCCTCGGGCTGGTGCGAATATATCAATGTCCGTATGTGCCAAACCGTTGGTTTATGACACACCTTTGCGCGTCTCTCGCTCGCTGCGCTCGTTCGAAAACTATAGCCTAACCTAAAACCAATCCATCTTCCGTTCATTATTCGATATGGTGGCGACATATTTCAAATTTGCGAACGTGTGGGATCGGTTGTGAGGTTAGACTAGATTTTTACGAGCGAGCGGAGCGAGCGAGCAACGGTCACAATTTCCAAGCTATACATATACCATATATTGTCTTGCATATATTTCGAGCTTGTACCTAATTTTGTCAGCCATTTCGGACATCACGCTACACTGTACTATGAGGAAACGGTACTAATTATGTGAAACTATTCATAAACTGTAAGCATTTGTCAGTAGGCAATAGGATAAAGACTTCCGGCTCCTCGGGCTGGTGCGAATGTTTCAATGTCCGTATGTGCCAAACCGTTGGTTTATGACACACCTTTACGCGTCTCTCGCTCGCTGCGCTCGTTCGAAAACTATAGCCTAACCTAAAACTAATACATCTTCCGTTCATTATTCGATATGGTGGCGACATATTTCAAATTTGCGAACGTGTGGGATCGGTTGTGAGGTTGGACTAGATTTTTACGAGCGAGCGGAGCGAGCGAGCAACGGTCACAATTTCCAAGCTATACATATACCTTATATTGCCTTCCATATATTTCGTGTTATTACCTAATTTTGTCAGCCATTTCGGACATCACATTGCACTGTACTATGAGGAAATAGTACTATTTATGTGAAACTATTCATAAACTGTAAACATGTGTCGGTAGGCAATAGGATAAATACTTCCGGCTCCTCGGGCTGGTGCGAATATTTCAATGTCCGTATGTGCCAAACCGTTGGTTTATGACACACCGATACGCGTCTCTGGCTCGCTGCGCTCGCTCGAAAACTATAGCCAAACCTAAAACCAATCCATCTTGCGTTCATTATTCGATATGATGGCGACATATTTCAAATTTGCGAACGTGTCGGATCGGTTGTGGTGTTGGACTAGATTTTTACGAGCGAGCGGAGCGATCGAGCAACGGTCACAATTTCCAAGCTATACATATACCATATATTGTCTTGCATATATTTCGTGCTTGTACCTAATTTTGCCAGCCATTTCGGACATCACGTTGCACTGTACTATGAGGAAACGGTACTAATTATGTGAGACTATTGGTAAACCGTAAACATTTGTCAGAAGGCAATAAGATAAAGACTTCCGGCCCCTCGGGCTGGTGCGAATATTTCAATATCCGTATGTGCCAAACCGATGGTTTGTGACACACCTTTACGCGTCTCTCGTTCGCTGCGCTCGCACGAAAGCTATAGCCTAACCTAAAACCAATCCATCTTCCGTTCATTATTCGATATGGTGGCGACATATTTCAAATTTGCGAACGTGTCGGATCGGTTGTGAGGTTGGACTAGATTTTTTCGAGCGAGCGGAGCGAGCGAGCAACGATCACAATTTCCAACCTATACATACACCTTATATTGCCTTGCATATATGTCGTGTTATTACCTAATTTTGTCAGCCATTTCGGACATCACATTGCATTGTACTATGTGGAAATAGTACTATTTATGTGAAACTATTCATAAACTGTAAACATGTGTCGGTAGGCAATAGGATAAATACTTCCGGCTCCTCGGGCTGGTGCGAATATTTCAATGTCCGTATGTGCCAAACCGTTGGTTTATGACACACCGATACGCGTCTCTGGCTCGCTGCGCTCGCTCGAAAACTATAGCCAAACCTAAAACCAATCCATCTTCCGTTCATTATTCGATATGATGGCGACATATTTCAAATTTGCGAACGTGTCGGATCGGTTGCGGTGTTGGACTAGATTTTTACGAGCGAGCGGAGCGAGCGAGCAACGGTCACAATTTCCAAGCTATACATATACCATATATTGTCTTGCATATATTTCGAGCTTGTACCTAATTTTGTCAGCCATTTCGGACATCACGCTACACTGTACTATGAGGAAACGGTACTAATTATGTGAAACAATTCATAAACTGTAAGCATTTGTCAGTAGGCAATAGGATAAAGACTTCCGGCTAGTCGGGCTGGTGCGAATGTTTCAATGTCCGTATGTGCCAAACCGTTGGTTTATGACACACCTTTACGCGTCTCTCGCTCGCTGCGCTCGTTCGAAAACTATAGCCTAACCTAAAACCAATCCATCTTCCGTTCATTATTCGATATGGTGGCGACATATTTCAAATTTGCGAACGTGTGGGATCGGTTGTGAGGTTGGACTAGATTTTTACGAGCGAGCGGAGCGAGCGAGCAACGGTCACAATTTCCAAGCTATACATATACCTTATATTGCCTTCCATATATTTCGTGTTATTACCTAATTTTGTCAGCCATTTCGGACATCACATTGCACTGTACTATGAGGAAATAGTACTATTTATGTGAAACTATTCATAAACTGTAAACATGTGTCGGTAGGCAATAGGATAAATACTTCCGGCTCCTCGGGCTGGTGCGAATATTTCAATGTCCGTATGTGCCAAACCGTTGGTCTATGACACATCGATACGCGTCTCTGGCTCGCTGCGCTCGCTCGAAAACTATAGCCAAACCTAAAACCAATCCATCTTGCGTTCATTATTCGATATGATGGCGACATATTTCAAATTTGGGAACGTGTCGGATCGGTTGTGAGGTTGGACGAGATTTTTACAAGCGAGCGGAGCGAGCGAGCAACGGTCACAATTTCCAAGCTATACACATACCTTATATTGCCTTCCATATATTTCGTGTTATTACCTAATTTTGTCAGCCATTTCGGACATCACATTGCACTGTACTATGAGGAAATAGTACTATTTATGTGAAACTATTCATAAACTGTAAACATGTGTCGGTAGGCAATAGGATAAATACTTCCGGCTCCTCGGGCTGGTGCGAATATTTCAATGTCCGTATGTGCCAAACCGTTGGTTTATGACACACCTTTACGCGTCTCTCGCTCGTGGCGCTCGTTCGAAAACTATAGCCTAACCTAAAACCAATCCATCTTGCGTTCATTATTCGATATGATGGCGACATATTTCAAATTTGCGAACGTGTCGGATCGGTTGTGAGGTTGGACTAGATTTTTTCGAGCGAGCGGAGCGAGCGAGCAACGATCACAATTTCCAACCTATACATATACCTTATATTGCCTTGCATATATGTCGTGTTATTACCTAATTTTGTCTGCCATTTCGGACATCACATTGCACTGTACTATGAGGAAACGGTACTAATTATGTGAAACTGTTGGTAAACCGTAAACATTTGTCAGAAGGCAATAGGATAAAGACTTTCGGCTCCTCGGGCTGGTGCGTATATTTCAATATCCGTATGTGCCAAACCGTTGGTTTGTGACACACATGTACGCGTCTCTCCCTCGCGGCGCTCGCTCGAAAACTATAGCCAAACCTAAAACCAATCCATCTTGTGTTCATTATTCGATATGATGGCGACATATTTCAAATTTGCGAACGTGTCGGATCGGTTGTGGGGTTGGACTAGATTTTTACGAGCGAGCGGAGCGAGCGAGCAACGGTCACAATTTCCAAGCTATACATATACCATATATTGTCTTGCATATATTTCGAGCTTGTACCTAATTTTGTCAGCCATTTCGGACATCACGCTGCACTGTACTATGAGGAAACGGTACTAATTATGTGAAACTATTCATAAACTGTAAGCATTTGTCAGTAGGCAATAGGATAAAGACTTCCGGCTCCTCGGGCTGGTGCGAATGTTTCAATGTCCGTATGTGCCAAACCGTTGGTTTGTGACACACCTTTACGCGTCTCTCGCTCGCTGCGCTCGCACGAAAGCTATAGCCTAACCTAAAACCAATCCATCTTCCGTTAATTATTGGACATGGTGGCGACATATTTCAAATTTGCGAACGTGTCGGATCGCTTGTGAGGTTGGACTAGATTTTTGCGAGCGAGCGGAGCGAGCGAGCAATGGTCACAATTTCCAAGCTATACATATACCATATATTGCCTTGCATATATCTCGTGCTAGTACCTAATTGTGTCAGCCATTTCGGACATCACATTGCACTGTACTATGTGGAAATAGTACTATTTATGTGAAACTATTCATAAACTGTAAACATGTGTCGGTAGGCAATAGGATAAATACTTCCGGCTCCTCGGGCTGGTGCGAATATATCAATGTCCGTATGTGCCAAACCGTTGGTTTATGACACACCTTTGCGCGTCTCTCGCTCGCTGCGCTCGTTCGAAAACTATAGCCTAACCTAAAACCAATCCATCTTCCGTTCATTATTCGATATGGTGGCGACATATTTCAAATTTGCGAACGTGTGGGATCGGTTGTGAGGTTAGACTAGATTTTTACGAGCGAGCGGAGCGAGCGAGCAACGGTCACAATTTCCAAGCTATACATATACCATATATTGTCTTGCATATATTTCGAGCTTGTACCTAATTTTGTCAGCCATTTCGGACATCACGCTGCACTGTACTATGAGGAAACGGTACTAATTATGTGAAACTATTGGTAAACCGTAAACATTTGTCAGGAGGCAATAGGATAAAGACTTCCGACTCCTCGGGCTGGTGCGAATATTTCAATGTCCGTATGTGCCAAACCGTTGGTTTGTGACACACCTTTACGCGTCTCTCGTTCGCTGCGCTCGCACGAAAGCTATAGCCTAACCTAAAACCAATCCATCTTCCGTTCATTATTCGATATGGTGGCGACATATTTCAAATTTGCGAACGTGTCGGATCGGTTGTGAGGTTGGACTAGATTTTTTCGAGCGAGCGGAGCGAGCGAGCAACGATCACAATTTCCAACCTATACATATACCTTATATCGCCTTGCATATATGTCGTGTTATTACCTAATTTTGTCTGCCATTTCGGACATCACATTGCACTGTACTATGAGGAAACGGTACTAATTATGTGAAACTGTTGGTAAACCGTAAACATTTGTCAGAAGGCAATAGGATAAAGACTTTCGGCTCCTCGGGCTGGTGCGAATATTTCAATATCCGTATGTGCCAAACCGTTGGTTTATGACACACCGATACGCGTCTCTGGCTCGCTGCGCTCGCTCGAAAACTATAGCCAAACCTAAAACCAATCCATCTTGCGTTCATTATTCGATATGATGGCGACATATTTCAAATTTGCGAACGTGTCGGATCGGTTGTGGTGCTGGACTAGATTTTTACGAGCGAGCGGAGCGATCGAGCAACGGTCACAATTTCCAAGCTATACATATACCATATATTGTCTTGCATATATTTCGTGCTTGTACCTAATTTTGCCAGCCATTTCGGACATCACGTTGCACTGTACTATGAGGAAACGGTACTAATTATGTGAGACTATTGGTAAACCGTAAACATTTGTCAGAAGGCAATAGTATAAAGACTTCCGGCTCCTCGGGCTGGTGTGAATATATCAATGTCCGTATGTGCCAAACCGATAGTTTGTTTCACACCTTTACGCGTCTCTCGTTCGCTGCGCTCGCACGAAAGCTATAGCCTAACCTAAAACCAATCCATCTTCCGTTCATTATTCGATATGGTGGCGACATATTTCAAATTTGCGAACGTGTGGGATCGGATGTGAGGTTGGACTAGATTTTTGCGAGCGAGCGGAGCGAGCGAGAAACGGTCACAATTTCCAAGCTATACATATACCTTATATTGCCTTCCATATATTTCGTGTATTTACCTAATTTTGTCAGCCATTTCGGACATCACATTGCCCTGTACTGTGAGGAAATAGTACTATTTATGTGAAACAATTCATAAACTGTAAACATGTGTCGGTAGGCAATAGGATAAATACTTCCGGCTCCTCGGGCTGGTGCGAATATTTCAATGTCCGTATGTGCCAAACCGTTGGTTTATGACACACCTTTACGCGTCTCTCGCTCGTGGCGCTCGTTCGAAAACTATAGCCTAACCTAAAACAAATCCATCTTGCGTTCATTATTCGATATGATGGCGACATATTTCAAATTTGCGAACGTGTCGGATCGTTTGTGATGTTGGACTAGATTTTTACGAGCGAGCGGAGCGAGCGAGCAACGGTCACAATTTCCAAGCTATACATATACCATATATTGTCTTGCATATATTTCGAGCTTGTACCTAATTTTGTCAGCCATTTCGGACATCACGCTGCACTGTACTATGAGGAAACGGTACTAATTATGTGAAACTATTGGTAAACCGTAAGCATTTGTCAGGAGGCAATAGGATAAAGACTTCCGACTCCTCGGGCTGGTGCGAATATTTCAATGTCCGTATGTGCCAAACCGTTGGTTTGTGACACACCTTTACGCGTCTCTCGTTCGCTGCGCTCGCACGAAAGCTATAGCCTAACCTAAAACCAATCCATCTTCCGTTCATTATTCGATATGGTGGCGACATATTTCAAATTTGCGAACGTGTGGGATCGTTTGAGAGGTTGGACTAGATTTTTACGAGCGAGCGGAGCGAGCGAGCAACGGTCACAATTTCCAAGCTATACATATACCATATATTGTCTTGCATATATTTCGAGCTTGTACCTAATTGTGTCAGCCATTTCGGACATCACGCTGCACTGTACTATGAGGAAACGGTACTAATTATGTGAAACTATTGGTAAACCGTAAACATTTGTCAGGAGGCAATAAGATCAAGACTTCCGGCTCCTCGGGCTGGTGCGAATATTTCAATGTCCGTATGTGCCAAACCGTTGGTTTGTGACACACCTTTACGCGTCTCTCGTTCGCTGCGCACGCACGAAAGCTATAGCCTAACCTAAAACCAATCCATCTTCCGTTCATTATTCGATATGATGGCGACATATTTCAAATTTGCGAACGTGTCGGATCGGTTGTGAGGTTGGACTAGATTTTTACGAGCGAGCGGAGCGAGCGAGCAACGGTCACAATTTCCAAGCTATACATATACCATATATTGTCTTGCATATATTTCGAGCTTGTACCTAATTTTGTCAGCCATTTCGGACATCACGCTGCACTGTACTATGAGGAAACGGTACTAATTATGTGAAACTGTTGGTAAACCGTAAACATTTGTCAGAAGGCAATAGTATAAAGACTTTCGGCTCCTCGGGCTGGTGCGAATATTTCAATATCCGTATGTGCCAAACCGTTGGTTTGTGACACACATTTACGCGTCTCTCGCTCGCGGCGCTCGCTCGAAAACTATAGCCAAACCTAAAACCAATCCATCTTGTGTTCATTATTCGATATGATGGCGACATATTTCAAATTTGCGAACGTGTCGGATCGGTTGTGGGGTTGGACTAGATTTTTACGAGCGAGCGGAGCGAGCGAGCAACGGTCACAATTTCCAAGCTATACATATACCTTATATTGCCTTCCATATATTTCGTGTTATTACCTAATTTTGTCAGCCATTTCGGACATCACATTGCACTGTACTATGAGGAAATAGTACTATTTATGTGAAACTATTCATAAACTGTAAACATGTGTCGGTAGGCAATAGGATAAATACTTCCGGCTCCTCGGGCTGGTGCGAATATTTCAATGTCCGTATGTGCCAAACCGTTGGTTTATGACACACCTATACGCGTCTCTCGCTCGCCGCGCTCGCTCGAAAACTATAGCCTAACCTAAAACCAATCCATCTTGCGTTCATTATTCAATATGATGGCGACATATTTCAAATTTGCGAACGTGTCGGATCGGTTGTGGGGTTGGACTAGATTTTTGCGAGCGAGCGGAGCGAGCGAGCAACGGTCACAATTTCCAAGCTATACATATACCATATATTGTCTTGCATATATTTCGTGCTTGTACCTAATTTTGTTAGCCATTTCGGACATCACGTTGCACTGTACTATGAGGAAACGGTACTAATTATGTGAAACTATTGGTAAACCGTAAACATTTGTCAGAAGGCAATAGGATAAAGACTTCCGGCTCCTCGGGCTGGTGCGAATATATCAATGTCCTTATGTGCCAAACCGATGGTTTGTGACACACCTTTACGCGTCTCTCGTTCGCTGCGATCGCACGAAAGCTATAGCCTAACATAAAACCAATCCATCTTCCGTTCATTATTCGATATGGTGGCGACATAATTCAAATTTGCGAACGTGTGGAATCGGTTGTGAGGTTGGACTAGATTTTTACGAGCGAGCGGAGCGAGCGAGCAACGATCACAATTTCCAACCTATACATACACCTTATATTGCCTTGCATATATGTCGTGTTATTACCTAATTTTGTCAGCAATTTCGGACATCACATTACATTGTACTATGTGGAAATAGTACTATTTATGTGAAACTATTCATAAACTGTAAACATGTGTCGGTAGGCAATAGGATAAATACTGCCGGCTCCTCGGGCTGGTGCGAATATTTCAATGTCCGTATGTGCCAAACCGTTGGTTTATGACACACCGATACGCGTATCTGGCTCGCTGCGCTCGCTCGAAAACTATAGCCAAACCTAAAACCAATCCATCTTGCGTTCATTATTCGATATGATGGCGATATATTTCAAATTTGCGAACGTGTCGGATCGGTTGTGGTGTTGGACTAGATTTTTACGAGCGAGCGGAGCGAGCGAGCAACGGTCACAATTTCCAAGCTATACATATACCATATATTGTCTTGCATATATTTCGTGCTTGTACCTAATTTTGTCAGCCATTTCGGACATCACGTTGCACTGTACTATGAGGAAACGGTACTAATTATGTGAGACTATTGGTAAACCGTAAACATTTGTCAGAAGGCAATAGGATAAATACTTCCGGCTCCTCGGGCTGGTGCGAATATATCAATGTCCGTATGTGCCAAACCGTTGGTTTATGACACACCTTTGCGCGTCTCTCGCTCGCTGCGCTCGCACGAAAGCTATAGCCTAACATAAAACCAATCCATCTACCGTTCATTATTCGATATGGTGGCGACATATTTCAAATTTGAGAACGTGTGGGATCGGTTGTGACGTTGGACTAGATTTTTGCGAGCGAGCGGAGCGAGCGAGAAACGGTCACAATATCCAAGCTATACATATACCTTATATTGCCTTCCACATATTTCGTGTTATTACCTAATTTTGTCAGCCATTTCGGACATCACATTGCACTGTACTGTGAGGAAATAGTACTATTTATGTGAAACAATTCATAAACTGTAAACATGTGTCGGTAGGCAATAGGATAAATACTTCCGGCTCCTCGAGCTGGTGCGAATATTTCAATGTCCGTATGTGCCAAACCGTTGGTTTATGACACACCTTTACGGGTCTCTCGCTCGTGGCGCTCGCTCAAAAACTATAGCCTAACCTAAAACCAATCCATCTTGCGTTCATTATTCGATATGATGGCGACATATTTCAAATTTGCGAACGTGTGGGATCGTTTGAGAGGTTGGACTAGATTTTTACGAGCGAGCGGAGCGAGCGAGCAACGGTCACAATTTCCAAGCTATACATATACCATATATTGTCTTGCATATATTTCGAGCTTGTACCTAATTTTGTCAGCCATTTCGGACATCACGCTGCACTGTACTATGAGGAAACGGTACTAATTATGTGAAACTATTGGTAAACCGTAAACATTTGTCAGAAGGCAATAGGATAAAGACTTCCGGCTCCTCGGGCTGGTGCGAATATTTCAATGTCCGTATGTGCCAAACCGTTGGTTTATGACACACCTATACGCGTCTCTCGCTCGCCGCGCTCGCTCGAAAACTATAGCCTAACCTAAAACCAATCCATCTTGCGTTCATTATTCAATATGGTGGCGACATATTTCAAATTTGCGAACGTGTCGGATCGGTTGTGGGGTTGGACTAGATTTTTGCGAGCGAGCGGAGCGAGCGAGCAACGGTCACAATTTCCAAGCTATACATATACCATATATTGTCTTGCATATATTTCGAGCTTGTACCTAATTTTGTCAGCCATTTCGGACATCACGATGCACTGTACTATGAGGAAACGGTACTAATTATGTGAAACTGTTGGTAAACCGTAAACATTTGTCAGAAGGCAATAGGATAAAGACTTCCGGCCCCTCGGGCTGGTGCGAATATTTCAATATCCGTATGTGCCAAACCGTTGGTTTGTGACACACATTTACGCGTCTCTCGCTCGCTGCGCTCGCACGAAAGCTATAGCCTAACCTAAAACCAATCCATCTTCCGTTCATTATTGGATATGGTGGCGACATATTTCAAATTTGCGAACGTGTCGGATCGCTTGTGAGGTTGGACTAGATTTTTGCGAGCAAGCGGAGCGAGCGAGCAATGGTCACAATTTCCAAGCTATACATATACCATATATTGCCTTGCATATATTTCGTGCTAGTACCTAATTGTGTCAGCCATTTCGGACATCACATTGCACTGTACTATGTGGAAATAGTACTATTTATGTGAAACTATTCATAAACTGTAAACATGTGTCGGTAGGCAATAGGATAAATACTTCTGGCTCCTCGGGCTGGTGCGAATATTTCAATGTCCGTATGTGCCAAACCGTTGGTTTATGACACACCTTTACGCGTCTCTCGCTCGCGGCGCTCGCTCGAAAACTATAGCCTAACCTAAAACCAATCCATCTTCCGTTCATTATTCGATATGGTGGCGACATATTTCAAATTTGCGAACGTGTCGGATCGGTTGTGAGGTTGGACTAGATTTTTTCGAGCGAGCGGAGCGAGCGAGCAACGATCACAATTTCCAACCTATACATATACCTTATATTGCCTTGCATATATGTCGTGTTATTACCTAATTTTGTCTGCCATTTCGGACATCACATTGCACTGTACTATGAGGAAACGGTACTAATTATGTGAAACTGTTGGTAAACCGTAAACATTTGTCAGAAGGCAATAGGATAAAGACTTTCGGCTCCTCGGGCTGGTGCGAATATTTCAATATCCGTATGTGCCAAACCGTTGGTTTGTGACACACATGTACGCGTCTCTCCCTCGCGGCGCTCGCTCGAAAACTATAGCCAAACCTAAAACCAATCCATCTTGTGTTCATTATTCGATATGATGGCGACATATTTCAAATTTGCGAACGTGTCGCATCGGTTGTGGGGTTGGACTAGATTTTTACGAGCGAGCGGAGCGAGCGAGCAACGGTCACAATTTCCAAGCTATACATATACCATATATTGTCTTGCATATATTTCGAGCTTGTACCTAATTTTGTCAGCCATTTCGGACATCACGCTGCACTGTACTATGAGGAAACGGTACTAATTATGTGAAACTATTCATAAACTGTAAGCATTTGTCAGTAGGCAATAGGATAAAGACTTCCGGCTCCTCGGGCTGGTGCGAATGTTTCAATGTCCGTATGTGCCAAACCGTTGGTTTGTGACACACCTTTACGCGTCTCTCGCTCGCTGCGCTCGCACGAAAGCTATAGCCTAACCTAAAACCAATCCATCTTCCGTTAATTATTGGACATGGTGGCGACATATTTCAAATTTGCGAACGTGTCGGATCGCTTGTGAGGTTGGACTAGATTTTTGCGAGCGAGCGGAGCGAGCGAGCAATGGTCACAATTTCCAAGCTATACATATACCATATATTGCCTTGCATATATCTCGTGCTAGTACCTAATTGTGTCAGCCATTTCGGACATCACATTGCACTGTACTATGTGGAAATAGTACTATTTATGTGAAACTATTCATAAACTGTAAACATGTGTCGGTAGGCAATAGGATAAATACTTCCGGCTCCTCGGGCTGGTGCGAATATATCAATGTCCGTATGTGCCAAACCGTTGGTTTATGACACACCTTTGCGCGTCTCTCGCTCGCTGCGCTCGTTCGAAAACTATAGCCTAACCTAAAACCAATCCATCTTCCGTTCATTATTCGATATGGTGGCGACATATTTCAAATTTGCGAACGTGTGGGATCGGTTGTGAGGTTAGACTAGATTTTTACGAGCGAGCGGAGCGAGCGAGCAACGGTCACAATTTCCAAGCTATACATATACCTTATATTGCCTTCCATATATTTCGTGTTATTACCTAATTTTGTCAGCCATTTCGGACATCACATTGCACTGAACTATGAGGAAATAGTACTATTTATGTGAAACTATTCATAAACTGTAAACATGTGTCGGTAGGCAATAGGATAAATACTTCCGGCTCCTCGGGCTGGTGCGAATATTTCAATGTCCGTATGTGCCAAACAGTTGGTTTATGACACACCTGTACGCGTCTCTCGCTCGCTGCGCTCGCTCGAAAACTATAGCCTAACCTAAAACCAATCCCTCTTGCGTTCATTATTCGATATGATGGCGACATATTTCAAATTTGCGAACGTGTCGGATCGGTTGTGGGGGTGGACTAGATTTTTACGAGCGAGCGGAGCGAGCGAGCAACGGTCACAATTTCCAAGCTATACATATACCATATATTGTCTTGCATATATTTCGAGCTTGTACCTAATTTTGTCAGCCATTTCGGACATCACGCTACACTGTACTATGAGGAAACGGTACTAATTATGTGAAACTATTCATAAACTGTAAGCATTTGTCAGTAGGCAATAGGATAAAGACTTCCGGCTCCTCGGTCTGGTGCGAATGTTTCAATGTCCGTATGTGCCAAACCGTTGGTTTATGACACACCTTTACGCGTCTCTCGCTCGCTGCGCTCGTTCGAAAACTATAGCCTAACCTAAAACCAATCCATCTTCCGTTCATTATTCGATATGGTGGCGACATATTTCAAATTTGCGAACGTGTCGGATCGGTTGTGAGGTTGGACTAGATTTTTTCGAGCGAGCGGAGCGAGCGAGCAACGGTCACAATTTCCAACCTATACATACACCTTATATTGCCTTGCATATATGTCGTGTTACTACCTAATTTTGTCTGCCATTTCGGACATCACATTGCACTGTACTATGAGGTAACGGTACTAATTATGTGAAACTGTTGGTAAACCGTAAACATTTGTCAGAAGGCAATAGTATAAAGACTTTCGGCTCCTCGGGCTGGTGCGAATATTTCAATATCCGTATGTGCCAAACCGTTGGTTTGTGACACACATTTACGCGTCTCTCGCTCGCGGCGCTCGCTCGAAAACTATAGCCAAACCTAAAACCAATTCATCTTGTGTTCATTATTCGATATGATGGCGACATATTTCAAATTTGCGAACGTGTCGGATCGGTTGTGGGGTTGGACTAGATTTTTACGAGCGAGCGGAGCGAGCGAGCAACGGTCACAATTTCCAAGCTATACATATACCTTATATTGCCTTCCATATATTTCGTGTTATTACCTAATTTTGTCAGCCATTTCGGACATCACATTGCACTGTACTATGAGGAAATAGTACTATTTATGTGAAACTATTCATAAACTGTAAACATGTGTCGGTAGGCAATAGGATAAATACTTCCGGCTCCTCGGGCTGGTGCGAATATTTCAATGTCCGTATGTGCCAAACCGTTGGTTTATGACACACCTATACGCGTCTCTCGCTCGCCGCGCTCGCTCGAAAACTATAGCCTAACCTAAAACCAATCCATCTTGCGTTCATTATTCAATATGATGGCGACATATTTCAAATTTGCGAACGTGTCGGATCGGTTGTGGGGTTGGACTAGATTTTTGCGAGCGAGCGGAGCGAGCGAGCAACGGTCACAATTTCCAAGCTATACATATACCATATATTGTCTTGCATATATTTCGTGCTAGTACCTAATTGTGTCAGCCATTTCGGACATCACATTGCACTGTACTATGTGGAAATAGTACTATTTATGTGAAACTATTCATAAACTGTAAACATGTGTCGGTAGGCAATAGGATAAATACTTCTGGCTCCTCGGGCTGGTGCGAATATTTCAATGTCCGTATGTGCCAAACCGTTGGTTTATGACACACCTTTACGCGTCTCTCGCTCGCGGCGCTCGCTCGAAAACTATAGCCTAACCTAAAACCAATCCATCTCGCGTTCATTATTCGATATGATGGCGACATATTTCAAATTTGCGAACGTTTCGGATCGGTTGTGAGGTTGGGCTAGATTTTTACGAGCGAGCGGGGCGAGCGAGCAACGGTCACGATTTCCAAGCTATACATATACCTTATATTGCCTTCCATATATTTCGTGTTATTACCTAATTTTGTCAGCCATTTCGGACATCACATTGCACTGTACTATGAGGAAATAGTACTATTTATGTGAAACTATTCATAAACTGTAAACATGTGTCGGTAGGCAATAGGATAAAAACTTCCGGCTCCTCGGGCTGGTGCGAATATTACAATGTCCGTATGTGCCAAACCGTTGGCTTATGACACACCTTTACGCGTCTCTCGCTCGCGGCGCTCGCTCGAAAACTATAGCCTAACCTAAAACCAATCCATCTTGCGTTCATTATTCGATATGATGGCGACATATTTCAAATTTGCGAACGCTTCGGATCGGTTGTGAGGTTGGGCTAGATTTTTACGAGCGAGCGGGGCGAGCGAGCAACGGTCACGATTTCCAAGCTATACATATACCATATATTGTCTTGCATATATTTCGTGCTTGTACCTAATTTTGTCAGCCATTTCGGACATCACGTTGCACTGTACTATGAGGAAACGGTACTAATTATGTGAAACTGTTGGTAAACCGTAAACATTTGTCAGAAGGCAATAGGATAAAGACTTTCGGCTCCTCGGGCTGGTGCGAATATTTCAATGTCCGTATGTGCCAAACCGTTGGTTTGTGACACACCTTTACGCGTCTCTCGCTCGCTGCGCTCGCACGAAAGCTATAGCCTAACCTAAAACCAATCCATCTTCCGTTCATTATTGGATATGGTGGCGACATGTTTCGAATTTGCGAACGTGTGGGATCGGTTGTGAGGTTGGACTAGATTTTTTCGAGCGAGCGGAGCGAGCGAGCAACGATCACAATTTCCAACCTATACATACCCCTTATATTGCCTTGCATATATGTCGTGTTATTACCTAATTTTGTCAGCCATTTCGGACATCACATTGCATTGTACTATGTGGAAATAGTACTATTTATGTGAAACTATTCATAAACTGTAAACATGTGTCGGTAGGCAATAGGATAAATACTTCCGGCTCCTCGGGCTGGTGCGAATATTTCAATGTCCGTATGTGCCAAACCGTTGGTTTATGACACACCGATACGCGTCTCTGGCTCGCTGCGCTCGCTCGAAAACTATAGCCAAACCTAAAACCAATCCATCTTGCGTTCATTATTCGATATGATGGCGACATATTTCAAATTTGCGAACGTGTCGGATCGGTTGTGGGGTTGGACTAGATTTTTACGAGCGAGCGGAGCGAGCGAGCAACGGTCACAATTTCCAAGCTATACATATACCATATATTGTCTTGCATATATTTCGTGCTTGTACCTAATTTTGTCAGCCATTTCGGACATCACGTTGCACTGTACTATGAGGAAACGGTACTAATTATGTGAAACTATTGGTAAACCGTAAACATCTGTCAGTAGGCAATAGGATAAAGACTTCCGGCTCCTCGGGCTGGTGCGATTATTTCAATGTCCGTATGTGCCAAACCGTTGGTTTGTGACACACCTTTACGCGTCTCTCGCTCGCTGCGCTCGCACGAAAGCTATAGCCTAACCTAAAACCAATCCATCTTCCGTTCATTATTCGATATGGTGGCGACATATTTCAAATTTGGGAACGTGTCGGATCGGTTGTGAGGTTGGACGAGATTTTTACGAGCGAGCGGTGCGAGCGAGCAACGGTCACAATTTGCAAGCTATACATATACCTTATATTGCCTTGCTTATATTTCTTATTATTACCTACTTTTGTCAGCCATTTTGGACATCACATTGCACTGTTATATGTGGAAATAGTACTATTTATGTGAAACTATTCATAAACTGGAAGCATTTGTCAGTAGGCAATAGGATAAAGACTTCCGGCTCCTCGGGCTGGTGCGAATATTTCAATGTCCGTATGTGCCAAACCGTTGGTTTATGACACACCTTTAAGCGTCTCTCGCTCGCTGCGCTCGTTCGAAAACTATAGCCTAACCTAAAACCAATCCATCTTCCGTTCATTATTCGATATGGTGGCGACATATTTCAAATTTGCGAACGTGTGGGATCGGTTGTGAGGTTGGACTAGATTTTTACGAGCGAGCGGAGCGAGCGAGCAACGGTCACGATTTCCAAGCTATACATATACCATATATTGTCTTGCATATATTTCGAGCTTGTACCTAATTTTGTCAGCCATTTCGGACATCACGATGCACTGTACTATGAGGAAACGGTACTAATTATGTGAAACTATTGGTAAACCGTAAACATTTGTCAGAAGGCAATAGGATAAAGACTTCCGGCCCCTCGGGCTGGTGCGAATATTTCAATATCCGTATTTGCCAAACCGTTGGTTTGTGACACACATTTACGGGTGTCTCGCTCGCTGCGCTCGCACGAAAGCTATAGCCTAACCTAAAACCAATCCATCTTCCGTTCATTATTGGATATGGTGGCGACATATTTCAAATTTGCGAACGTGTCGGATCGCTTGTGAGGTTGGACTAGATTTTTGCGAGCAAGCGGAGCGAGCGAGCAATGGTCACAATTTCCAAGCTATACATATACCATATATTGCCTTGCATATATTTCGTGCTAGTACCTAATTGTGTCAGCCATTTCGGACATCACATTGCACTGTACTATGTGGAAATAGTACTATTTATGTGAAACTATTCATAAACTGTAAACATGTGTCGGTAGGCAATAGGATAAATACTTCTGGCTCCTCGGGCTGGTGCGAATATTTCAATGTCCGTATGTGCCAAACCGTTGGTTTATGACACACCTTTACGCGTCTCTCGCTCGCTGCGCTCGTTCGAGAACTATAGCCTAACCTAAAGCCAATCCATCTTCCGTTCATTATTCGATATGGTGGCGACATATTTCAAATTTGCGAACGTGTGGGATCGGTTGTGAGGTTGGACTAGAGTTTTACGACCGAGCGGAGCGAGCGAGCAACGGTCACAATTTCCAAGCTATACATATACCTTATATTGCCTTCCATATATTTCGTGTTATTACCTAATTTTTACAGCCATTTCGGACATCACATTGCACTGTACTATGAGGAAATAGTACTATTTATGTGAAACTATTCATAAACTGTAAACATGTGTCGGTAGGCAATAGGATAAATACTTCCGGCTCCTCGGGCTGGTGCGAATATTACAATGTCCGTATGTGCCAAACCGTTGGCTTATGACACACCTTTACGCGTCTCTCGCTCGCGGCGCTCGCTCGAAAACTATAGCCTAACCTAAAACCAATCCATCTTGCGTTCATTATTCGATATGATGACGACATATTTCAAATTTGCGAACGTTTCGGATCGGTTGTGAGGTTGGGCTAGATTTTTACGAGCGAGCGGGGCGAGCGAGCAACGGTCACGATTTCCAAGCTATACATATACCATATATTGTCTTGCATATATTTCGTGCTTGTACCTAATTTTGTCAGCCATTTCGGACATCACGTTGCACTGTACTATGAGGAAACGGTACTAATTATGTGAAACTGTTGGTAAACCGTAAACATTTGTCAGAAGGCAATAGGATAAAGACTTTCGGCTCCTCGGGCTGGTGCGAATATTTCAATGTCCGTATGTGCCAAACCGTTGTTTTGTGACACACCTTTACGCGTCTCTCGCTCGCTGCGCTCGCACGAAAGTTATAGCCTAACCTAAAACCAATCCATCTTCCGTTCATTATTGGATATGGTGGCGACATGTTTCGA
Organism: Bombus affinis; assembly: GCF_024516045.1. Taxonomy (NCBI): domain Eukaryota; kingdom Metazoa; phylum Arthropoda; class Insecta; order Hymenoptera; family Apidae; genus Bombus; species Bombus affinis. The sequence goes on from NW_026109172.1 coordinate 51,720, forward strand.
ATTTGCGAACGTGTGGGATCGGTTGTGAGGTTGGACCAGATTTTTACGAGCGAGCGGAGCGAGCGTGCAACGGTCACAATTTCCAAGCTATACATATACCTTGTATTGCCTTGCTTATATTTCGTGCTAGTACCTAATTTTGTCAGCGATTTCGGACATCACATTGCTCTGTACTATGAGGAAACGGTACTAATTATGTGAAACTATTGGTAAACCGTAAACATTTGTCAGAAGGCAATAGGATAAAGACTTCCGGCCCCTCGGGCTGGTGCGAGTATTTCAATATCCGTATGTGCCAATCCGTTGGTTTGTGACACACATTTACGCGTCTCTCGCTCGCTGCGCTCGCACGAAAGCTATAGCCTAACCTAAAACCAATCCATCTTCCGTTCATTATTCGATATGGTGGCGACATATTTCAAATTTGCGAACGTGTGGGATCGGTTGTGAGGTTGGACTAGATTTTTACGAGAGAGCGGAGCGAGCGAGCAACGGTCACAATTTCCAAGCTATACGTATACCTTATATTGCCTTCCATATATTTCGTGTTATTACCTAATTTTGTCTGCCATTTCGGACATCACATTGCACTGTACTATGAGGAAACGGTACTAATTATGTGAAACTGTTGGTAAACCGTAAACATTTGTCAGAAGGCAATAGGATAAAGACTTTCGGCTCCTCGGGCTGGTACGAATATTTCAATGTCCGCATGTGCCAAGCCGTTGGTTTGTGACACACCTTTACGCGTCTCTCGCTCGCTGCGCTCGCACGAAAGCTATAGCCTAACCTAATACCAATCCATCTTCCGTTCATTATTCGATATGGTGGCGACATGTTTCGAATTTGCGAACGTGTGGGATCGGTTGTGAGGTTGGACCAGATTTTTACGAGCGAGCGGAGCGAGCGTGCAACGGTCACAATTTCCAAGCTATACATATACCTTATATTGCCTTGCTTATATTTCGTGCTAGTACCTAATTTTGTCAGCGATTTCGGACATCACATTGCTCTGTACTATGAGGAAACGGTACTAATTATGTGAAACTATTGGTAAACCGTAAACATTTGTCAGAAGGCAATAGGATAAAGACTTCCGGCTCCTCGGGCTGGTGCGAATATTTCAATATCCGTATGTACCAAACCGTTTGTTTGTGACACACATTTACGCGTCTCTCGCTCGCTGCGCTCGCACGAAAGCTATAGCCTAACCTAAAACCAATCCATCTTCCGTTCATTATTCGATATGGTGGCGACATATTTCAAATTTGGGAACGTGTCAGATCGGTTGTGAGGTTGGACTAGATTTTTTCGAGCGAGCGGAGCGAGCGAGCAACGATCACAATTTCCAACCTATACATACACCTTATATTGCCTTGCATATATGTCGTGTTATTACCTAATTTTTTCAGCCATTTCGGACATCACATTGTACTGTACTATGAGGAAATAGTACTATTTATGTGAAACTATTCATAAACTGTAAACATGTGTCGGTAGGCAATAGGATAAATACTTCCGGCTCCTCGGGCTGGTGCGAATATTTCATTGTCCGTATGTGCCAAACCGTTGGTTTATGACACACCTTTACGCGTCTCTCGCTCGCGGCGCTCGCTCGAAAGCTATAGCCTAACCTAAAACCAATCCATCTTGCGTTCATTATTCGATATGATGGCGACATATTTCAAATTTGCGAACGTGTCGGATCGGTTGTGAGGTTGGACTAGATTTTTACGAGCGAGCGGAGCGAGCGAGCAACGGTCACAATTTCCAAGCTATACATATACCATATATTGTCTTGCATATATTTCGAGCTTGTACCTAATTTTGTCAGCCATTTCTGACATCACGCTGCACTGTACTATGAGGAAACGGTACTAATTATGTGAAACTATTGGTAAACCGTAAACATTTGTCAGGAGGCAATAGGATAAAGACTTCCGGCTCCTCGGGCTGGTGCGATTATTTCAATGTCCGTATGTGCCAAACCGTTGGTTTGTGACACACCTTTACGCGTCTCTCGTTCGCTGCGCTCGCACGAAAGCTATAGCCTAACCTAAAACCAATCCATCTTGCGTTCATTATTCGATATGGTGGCGACATATTTCAAATTTGCGAACGTGTCGGATCGGTTGTGAGGTTGGACTAGATTTTTTCGAGCGAGCGGAGCGAGCGAGCAACGATCACAATTTCCAACCTATAAATACACCTTATATTGCCTTGCATATATGTCGTGTTATTACCTAATTTTGTCTGCCATTTCGGACATCACATTGCACTGTACTATGAGGAAACGGTACTAATTATGTGAAACTGTTGGTAAACCGTAAACATTTGTCAGAAGGCAATAGGATAAAGACTTTCGGCTCCTCGGGCTGGTGCGAATATTTCAATGTGCCAAACCGTTGGTTTGTGACACACCTTTACGCGTCTCTCGCTCGCTGCGCTCCCACGAAAGCTATAGCCTAACCTAAAACCAATCCATCTTCCGTTCATTATTGTATATGGTGGCGACATGTTTCGAATTTGCGAACGTGTGGGATCGGTTGTGAGGTTGGACCAGATTTTTACGAGCGAGCGGAGCGAGCGTGCAACGGTCACAATTTCCAAGCTATACATATACCTTATATTGCCTTGCTTATATTTCGTGCTAGTACCTAATTTTGTCAGCGATTTCGGACATCACATTGCTCTGTACTATGAGGAAACGGTACTAATTATGTGAAACTATTGGTAAACCGTAAACATTTGTCAGGAGGCAATAGGATAAAGACTTCCGGCTCCTCGGGCTGGTGCGAATATTTCAATGTCCGCATGTGCCAAACCGTTGGTTTGTGACACACCTTTACGCGTCTCTCGTTCGCTGCGCTCGCACGAAAGCTATAGCCTAACCTAAAACCAATCCATCTTCCGTTCATTATTCGATATGGTGGCGACATATTTCAAATTTGCGAACGTGTCGGATCGGTTGTGAGGTTGGACTAGATTTTTTCGAGCGAGCGGAGCGAGCGAGCAACGATCACAATTTCCAACCTATACATACACCTTATATTGCCTTGCATATATGTCGTGTTATTACCTAATTTTGTCTGCCATTTCGGACATCACATTGCACTGTACTATGAGGAAACGGTACTAATTATGTGAAACTGTTGGTAAACCGTAAACATTTGTCAGAAGGCAATAGGATAAAGACTTTCGGCTCCTCGGGCTGGTGCGAATATTTCAATGTGCCAAACCGTTGGTTTGTGACACACCTTTACGCGTCTCTCGCTCGCTGCGCTCCCACGAAAGCTATAGCCTAACCTAAAACCAATCCATCTTCCGTTCATTATTGTATATGGTGGCGACATGTTTCGAATTTGCGAACGTGTCGGATCGGTTGTGAGGTTGGACTAGATTTTTTCGAGCGAGCGGAGCGAGCGTGCAACGGTCACAATTTCCAAGCTATACATATACCTTATATTGCCTTGCTTATATTTCGTGCTAGTACCTAATTTTGTCAGCGATTTCGGACATCACATTGCTCTGTACTATGAGGAAACGGTACTAATTATGTGAAACTATTGGTAAACCGTAATCATTTGTCAGGAGGCAATAGGATAAAGACTTCCGGCTCCTCGGGCTGGTGCGAATATTTCAATGTCCGCATGTGCCAAACCGTTGGTTTGTGACACACCTTTACGCGTTTCTCGTTCGCTGCGCTCGCACGAAAGCTATAGCCTAACCTAAAACCAATCCATCTTCCGTTCATTATTCGATATGGTGGCGACATATTTCAAATTTGCGAACGTGTCGGATCGGTTGTGAGGTTGGACTAGATTTTTTCGAGCGAGCGGAGCGAGCGAGCAACGATCACAATTTCCAACCTATACATACACCTTATATTGCCTTGCATATATGTCGTGTTATTACCTAATTTTGTCTGCCATTTCGGACATCACATTGCACTGTACTATGAGGAAACGGTACTAATTATGTGAAACTGTTGGTAAACCGTAAACATTTGTCAGAAGGCAATAGGATAAAGACTTTCGGCTCCTCGGGCTGGTGCGAATATTTCAATGTGCCAAACCGTTGGTTTGTGACACACCTTTACGCGTCTCTCGCTCGCTGCGCTCCCACGAAAGCTATAGCCTAACCTAAAACCAATCCATCTTCCGTTCATTATTGTATATGGTGGCGACATGTTTCGAATTTGCGAACGTGTCGGATCGGTTGTGAGGTTGGACTAGATTTTTTCGAGCTAGCGGAGCGAGCGTGCAACGGTCACAATTTCCAAGCTATACATATACCTTATATTGCCTTGCTTATATTTCGTGCTAGTACCTAATTTTGACAGCGATTTCGGACATCACATTGCTCTGTACTATGAGGAAACGGTACTAATTATGTGAAACTATTGGTAAACCGTAAACATTTGTCAGGAGGCAATAGGATAAAGACTTCCGGCTCCTCGGGCTGGTGCGAATATTTCAATGTCCGCATGTGCCAATCCGTTGGTTTGTGACACACCTTTACGCGTCTCTCGTTCGCTGCGCTCGCACGAAAGCTATAGCCTAACCTAAAACCAATCCATCTTCCGTTCATTATTCGATATGGTGGCGACATATTTCAAATTTGCGAACGTGTCGGATCGGTTGTGAGGTTGGACTAGATTTTTTCGAGCGAGCGGAGCGAGCGAGCAACGATCACAATTTCCAACCTATACATACACCTTATATTGCCTTGCATATATGTCGTGTTATTACCTAATTTTGTCTGCCATTTCGGACATCACATTGCACTGTACTATGAGGAAACGGTACTAATTATGTGAAACTGTTGGTAAACCGTAAACATTTGTCAGAAGGCAATAGGATAAAGACTTTCGGCTCCTCGGGCTGGTGCGAATATTTCAATGTCCGTATGTGCCAAACCGTTGGTTTGTGACGCACCTTTACGCGTCTCTCGCTCGCTGCGCTCCCACGAAAGCTATAGCCTAACCTAAAACCAATCCACCTTCCGTTCATTATTCGATATGATGGCGACATATTTCAAATTTGCGAACGTGTCGGGTCGGTTGTGAGGTTGGACTAGATTTTTACGAGCGAGCGGAGCGAGCGAGCAACGGTCACAATTTCCAAGCTATACATATACCATATATTGTCTTGCAAAAATTTCGAGCTTGTACCTAATTTTGTCAGCCATTTCGGACATCACGCTGCACTGTACTATGAGGAAACGGTACTAATTATGTGAGACTATTGGTAAACCGTAAACATTTGTCAGAAAGCAATAGGATAAAGACTTCCGGCTCCTCGGGCTGGTGCGAATATTTCAATGTCCGTATGTGCCAAACCGTTGGTATGTGACACACATTTACGCGTTGCTCGCTCGCTGCGCTCGCTCGAAGACTATAGCCTAACCTAAAACCAACCCATCTTGCGTTCATTATTCGATATGGTGGCAACATATTTCAAATTTGCGAACGTGACGGATCGGTTGTGAGGTTGGACGAGATTTTTACGAGCGAGCGGAGCGAGCGAGCAACGGTCACAATTTCCAAGCTATACATATACCTTATATTGCCTTCCATATATTTCGTGTTATTACCAAATTTTGTCAGCCATTTCGGACATCACATTGCACTGTACTATGTGGAAATAGTACTATTTATGCGAAACTATTGGTAAACTGTAAACATTTGTCAGTAGCAATAGGATAAAGACTTCCGGCTCCTCGGACTGGTGCGAATATTTCAATGTCCGTATGTGCCAAACCGATGGATTGTGACACACCTCTCCGCGTCCCTCGCTAGCCGTGCTCGTTCGAAAGCTATAGCCTAACCTAAAACCAATCCAGCTTCCGTTCATTATTTGATATGGTGGCGACATGTCTCGAATTTGCGAACGTTTCGGATCGGTTGTGAGGTTGGACTAGATTTTTGCGAGCAAGCGGAGCGAGCGAGCAATGGTCACAATTTCCAAGCTATACATATACCATATATTGCCTTGCATATATTTCGTGCTAGTACCTAATTGTGTCAGCCATTTCGGACATCACATTGCACTGTACTATGTGGAAATAGTACTATTTATGTGAAACTATTCATAAACTGTAAACATGTGTCGGTAGGCAATAGGATAAATACTTCTGGCTCCTCGGGCTGGTGCGAATATTTCAATGTCCGTATGTGCCAAACCGTTGGTTTATGACACACCTTTACGCGTCTCTCGCTCGCTGCGCTCGTTCGAGAACTATAGCCTAACCTAAAGCCAATCCATCTTCCGTTCATTATTCGATATGGTGGCGACATATTTCAAATTTGCGAACGTGTGGGATCGGTTGTGAGGTTGGACTAGAGTTTTACGACCGAGCGGAGCGAGCGAGCAACGGTCACAATTTCCAAGCTATACATATACCTTATATTGCCTTCCATATATTTCGTGTTATTACCTAATTTTTACAGCCATTTCGGACATCACATTGCACTGTACTATGAGGAAATAGTACTATTTATGTGAAACTATTCATAAACTGTAAACATGTGTCGGTAGGCAATAGGATAAATACTTCCGGCTCCTCGGGCTGGTGCGAATATTACAATGTCCGTATGTGCCAAACCGTTGGCTTATGACACACCTTTACGCGTCTCTCGCTCGCGGCGCTCGCTCGAAAACTATAGCCTAACCTAAAACCAATCCATCTTGCGTTCATTATTCGATATGATGACGACATATTTCAAATTTGCGAACGTTTCGGATCGGTTGTGAGGTTGGGCTAGATTTTTACGAGCGAGCGGGGCGAGCGAGCAACGGTCACGATTTCCAAGCTATACATATACCATATATTGTCTTGCACATATTTCGTGCTTGTACCTAATTTTGTCAGCCATTTCGGACATCACGTTGCACTGTACTATGAGGAAACGGTACTAATTATGTGAAACTGTTGGTAAACCGTAAACATTTGTCAGAAGGCAATAGGATAAAGACTTTCGGCTCCTCGGGCTGGTGCGAATATTTCAATGTCCGTATGTGCCAAACCGTTGTTTTGTGACACACCTTTACGCGTCTCTCGCTCGCTGCGCTCGCACGAAAGCTATAGCCTAACCTAAAACCAATCCATCTTCCGTTCATTATTGGATATGGTGGCGACATGTTTCGAATTTGCGAACGTGTGGGATCGGTTGTGAGGTTGGACCAGATTTTTACGAGCGAGCGGAGCGAGCGTGCAACGGTCACAATTTCCAAGCTATACATATACCTTGTATTGCCTTGCTTATATTTCGTGCTAGTACCTAATTTTGTCAGCGATTTCGGACATCACATTGCTCTGTACTATGAGGAAACGGTACTAATTATGTGAAACTATTGGTAAACCGTAAACATTTGTCAGAAGGCAATAGGATAAAGACTTCCGGCCCCTCGGGCTGGTGCGAGTATTTCAATATCCGTATGTGCCAATCCGTTGGTTTGTGACACACATTTACGCGTCTCTCGCTCGCTGCGCTCGCACGAAAGCTATAGCCTAACCTAAAACCAATCCATCTTCCGTTCATTATTCGATATGGTGGCGACATATTTCAAATTTGCGAACGTGTGGGATCGGTTGTGAGGTTGGACTAGATTTTTACGAGAGAGCGGAGCGAGCGAGCAACGGTCACAATTTCCAAGCTATACGTATACCTTATATTGCCTTCCATATATTTCGTGTTATTACCTAATTTTGTCTGCCATTTCGGACATCACATTGCACTGTACTATGAGGAAACGGTACTAATTATGTGAAACTGTTGGTAAACCGTAAACATTTGTCAGAAGGCAATAGGATAAAGACTTTCGGCTCCTCGGGCTGGTACGAATATTTCAATGTCCGCATGTGCCAAGCCGTTGGTTTGTGACACACCTTTACGCGTCTCTCGCTCGCTGCGCTCGCACGAAAGCTATAGCCTAACCTAAAACCAATCCATCTTCCGTTCATTATTCGATATGGTGGCGACATGTTTCGAATTTGCGAACGTGTGGGATCGGTTGTGAGGTTGGACCAGATTTTTACGAGCGAGCGGAGCGAGCGTGCAACGGTCACAATTTCCAAGCTATACATATACCTTATATTGCCTTGCTTATATTTCGTGCTAGTACCTAATTTTGTCAGCGATTTCGGACATCACATTGCTCTGTACTATGAGGAAACGGTACTAATTATGTGAAACTATTGGTAAACCGTAAACATTTGTCAGAAGGCAATAGGATAAAGACTTCCGGCTCCTCGGGCTGGTGCGAATATTTCAATATCCGTATGTACCAAACCGTTTGTTTGTGACACACATTTACGCGTCTCTCGCTCGCTGCGCTCGCACGAAAGCTATAGCCTAACCTAAAACCAATCCATCTTCCGTTCATTATTCGATATGGTGGCGACATATTTCAAATTTGGGAACGTGTCAGATCGGTTGTGAGGTTGGACTAGATTTTTTCGAGCGAGCGGAGCGAGCGAGCAACGATCACAATTTCCAACCTATACATACACCTTATATTGCCTTGCATATATGTCGTGTTATTACCTAATTTTTTCAGCCATTTCGGACATCACATTGTACTGTACTATGAGGAAATAGTACTATTTATGTGAAACTATTCATAAACTGTAAACATGTGTCGGTAGGCAATAGGATAAATACTTCCGGCTCCTCGGGCTGGTGCGAATATTTCATTGTCCGTATGTGCCAAACCGTTGGTTTATGACACACCTTTACGCGTCTCTCGCTCGCGGCGCTCGCTCGAAAGCTATAGCCTAACCTAAAACCAATCCATCTTGCGTTCATTATTCGATATGATGGCGACATATTTCAAATTTGCGAACGTGTCGGATCGGTTGTGAGGTTGGACTAGATTTTTACGAGCGAGCGGAGCGAGCGAGCAACGGTCACAATTTCCAAGCTATACATATACCATATATTGTCTTGCATATATTTCGAGCTTGTACCTAATTTTGTCAGCCATTTCTGACATCACGCTGCACTGTACTATGAGGAAACGGTACTAATTATGTGAAACTATTGGTAAACCGTAAACATTTGTCAGGAGGCAATAGGATAAAGACTTCCGGCTCCTCGGGCTGGTGCGATTATTTCAATGTCCGTATGTGCCAAACCGTTGGTTTGTGACACACCTTTACGCGTCTCTCGTTCGCTGCGCTCGCACGAAAGCTATAGCCTAACCTAAAACCAATCCATCTTGCGTTCATTATTCGATATGGTGGCGACATATTTCAAATTTGCGAACGTGTCGGATCGGTTGTGAGGTTGGACTAGATTTTTTCGAGCGAGCGGAGCGAGCGAGCAACGATCACAATTTCCAACCTATACATACACCTTATATTGCCTTGCATATATGTCGTGTTATTACCTAATTTTGTCTGCCATTTCGGACATCACATTGCACTGTACTATGAGGAAACGGTACTAATTATGTGAAACTGTTGGTAAACCGTAAACATTTGTCAGAAGGCAATAGGATAAAGACTTTCGGCTCCTCGGGCTGGTGCGAATATTTCAATGTGCCAAACCGTTGGTTTGTGACACACCTTTACGCGTCTCTCGCTCGCTGCGCTCCCACGAAAGCTATAGCCTAACCTAAAACCAATCCATCTTCCGTTCATTATTGTATATGGTGGCGACATGTTTCGAATTTGCGAACGTGTGGGATCGGTTGTGAGGTTGGACCAGATTTTTACGAGCGAGCGGAGCGAGCGTGCAACGGTCACAATTTCCAAGCTATACATATACCTTATATTGCCTTGCTTATATTTCGTGCTTGTACCTAATTTTGTCAGCAATTTCGGACATCACATTGCTCTGTACTATGAGGAAACGGTCCTAATTATGTGAAACTGTTGGTAAACCGTAAACATTTGTCAGAAGGCAATAGGATAAAGACTTTCGGCTCCTCGGGCTGGTACGAATATTTCAATGTCCGCATGTGCCAAGCCGTTGGTTTGTGACACACCTTTACGCGTCTCTCGCTCGCTGCGCTCGCACGAAAGCTATAGCCTAACCTAAAACCAATCCATCTTCCGTTCATTATTCGATATGGTGGCGACATGTTTCGAATTTGCGAACGTGTGGGATCGGTTGTGAGGTTGGACCAGATTTTTACGAGCGAGCGGAGCGAGCGTGCAACGGTCACAATTTCCAAGCTATACATATACCTTATATTGCCTTGCTTATATTTCGTGCTAGTACCTAATTTTGTCAGCGATTTCGGACATCACATTGCTCTGTACTATGAGGAAACGGTACTAATTATGTGAAACTATTGGTAAACCGTAAACATTTGTCAGAAGGCAATAGGATAAAGACTTCCGGCTCCTCGGGCTGGTGCGAATATTTCAATATCCGTATGTACCAAACCGTTTGTTTGTGACACACATTTACGCGTCTCTCGCTCGCTGCGCTCGCACGAAAGCTATAGCCTAACCTAAAACCAATCCATCTTCCGTTCATTATTCGATATGGTGGCGACATATTTCAAATTTGGGAACGTGTCAGATCGGTTGTGAGGTTGGACTAGATTTTTTCGAGCGAGCGGAGCGAGCGAGCAACGATCACAATTTCCAACCTATACATACACCTTATATTGCCTTGCATATATGTCGTGTTATTACCTAATTTTTTCAGCCATTTCGGACATCACATTGTACTGTACTATGAGGAAATAGTACTATTTATGTGAAACTATTCATAAACTGTAAACATGTGTCGGTAGGCAATAGGATAAATACTTCCGGCTCCTCGGGCTGGTGCGAATATTTCATTGTCCGTATGTGCCAAACCGTTGGTTTATGACACACCTTTACGCGTCTCTCGCTCGCGGCGCTCGCTCGAAAGCTATAGCCTAACCTAAAACCAATCCATCTTGCGTTCATTATTCGATATGATGGCGACATATTTCAAATTTGCGAACGTGTCGGATCGGTTGTGAGGTTGGACTAGATTTTTACGAGCGAGCGGAGCGAGCGAGCAACGGTCACAATTTCCAAGCTATACATATACCATATATTGTCTTGCATATATTTCGAGCTTGTACCTAATTTTGTCAGCCATTTCTGACATCACGCTGCACTGTACTATGAGGAAACGGTACTAATTATGTGAAACTATTGGTAAACCGTAAACATTTGTCAGGAGGCAATAGGATAAAGACTTCCGGCTCCTCGGGCTGGTGCGATTATTTCAATGTCCGTATGTGCCAAACCGTTGGTTTGTGACACACCTTTACGCGTCTCTCGTTCGCTGCGCTCGCACGAAAGCTATAGCCTAACCTAAAACCAATCCATCTTGCGTTCATTATTCGATATGGTGGCGACATATTTCAAATTTGCGAACGTGTCGGATCGGTTGTGAGGTTGGACTAGATTTTTTCGAGCGAGCGGAGCGAGCGAGCAACGATCACAATTTCCAACCTATACATACACCTTATATTGCCTTGCATATATGTCGTGTTATTACCTAATTTTGTCTGCCATTTCGGACATCACATTGCACTGTACTATGAGGAAACGGTACTAATTATGTGAAACTGTTGGTAAACCGTAAACATTTGTCAGAAGGCAATAGGATAAAGACTTTCGGCTCCTCGGGCTGGTGCGAATATTTCAATGTGCCAAACCGTTGGTTTGTGACACACCTTTACGCGTCTCTCGCTCGCTGCGCTCCCACGAAAGCTATAGCCTAACCTAAAACCAATCCATCTTCCGTTCATTATTGTATATGGTGGCGACATGTTTCGAATTTGCGAACGTGTCGGATCGGTTGTGAGGTTGGACTAGATTTTTTCGAGCGAGCGGAGCGAGCGTGCAACGGTCACAATTTCCAAGCTATACATATACCTTATATTGCCTTGCTTATATTTCGTGCTAGTACCTAATTTTGTCAGCGATTTCGGACATCACATTGCTCTGTACTATGAGGAAACGGTACTAATTATGTGAAACTATTGGTAAACCGTAATCATTTGTCAGGAGGCAATAGGATAAAGACTTCCGGCTCCTCGGGCTGGTGCGAATATTTCAATGTCCGCATGTGCCAAACCGTTGGTTTGTGACACACCTTTACGCGTCTCTCGTTCGCTGCGCTCGCACGAAAGCTATAGCCTAACCTAAAACCAATCCATCTTCCGTTCATTATTCGATATGGTGGCGACATATTTCAAATTTGCGAACGTGTCGGATCGGTTGTGAGGTTGGACTAGATTTTTTCGAGCGAGCGGAGCGAGCGAGCAACGATCACAATTTCCAACCTATACATACACCTTATATTGCCTTGCATATATGTCGTGTTATTACCTAATTTTGTCTGCCATTTCGGACATCACATTGCACTGTACTATGAGGAAACGGTACTAATTATGTGAAACTGTTGGTAAACCGTAAACATTTGTCAGAAGGCAATAGGATAAAGACTTTCGGCTCCTCGGGCTGGTGCGAATATTTCAATGTGCCAAACCGTTGGTTTGTGACACACCTTTACGCGTCTCTCGCTCGCTGCGCTCCCACGAAAGCTATAGCCTAACCTAAAACCAATCCATCTTCCGTTCATTATTGTATATGGTGGCGACATGTTTCGAATTTGCGAACGTGTCGGATCGGTTGTGAGGTTGGACTAGATTTTTTCGAGCGAGCGGAGCGAGCGTGCAACGGTCACAATTTCCAAGCTATACATATACCTTATATTGCCTTGCTTATATTTCGTGCTAGTACCTAATTTTGTCAGCGATTTCGGACATCACATTGCTCTGTACTATGAGGAAACGGTACTAATTATGTGAAACTATTGGTAAACCGTAATCATTTGTCAGGAGGCAATAGGATAAAGACTTCCGGCTCCTCGGGCTGGTGCGAATATTTCAATGTCCGCATGTGCCAAACCGTTGGTTTGTGACACACCTTTACGCGTCTCTCATTCGCTGCGCTCGCACGAAAGCTATAGCCTAACCTAAAACCAATCCATCTTCCGTTCATTATTCGATATGGTGGCGACATATTTCAAATTTGCGAACGTGTCGGATCGGTTGTGAGGTTGGACTAGATTTTTTCGAGCGAGCGGAGCGAGCGAGCAACGATCACAATTTCCAACCTATACATACACCTTATATTGCCTTGCATATATGTCGTGTTATTACCTAATTTTGTCTGCCATTTCGGACATCACATTGCACTGTACTATGAGGAAACGGTACTAATTATGTGAAACTGTTGGTAAACCGTAAACATTTGTCAGAAGGCAATAGGATAAAGACTTTCGGCTCCTCGGGCTGGTGCGAATATTTCAATGTGCCAAACCGTTGGTTTGTGACACACCTTTACGCGTCTCTCGCTCGCTGCGCTCCCACGAAAGCTATAGCCTAACCTAAAACCAATCCATCTTCCGTTCATTATTGTATATGGTGGCGACATGTTTCGAATTTGCGAACGTGTCGGATCGGTTGTGAGGTTGGACTAGATTTTTTCGAGCTAGCGGAGCGAGCGTGCAACGGTCACAATTTCCAAGCTATACATATACCTTATATTGCCTTGCTTATATTTCGTGCTAGTACCTAATTTTGTCAGCGATTTCGGACATCACATTGCTCTGTACTATGAGGAAACGGTACTAATTATGTGAAACTATTGGTAAACCGTAAACATTTGTCAGGAGGCAATAGGATAAAGACTTCCGGCTCCTCGGGCTGGTGCGAATATTTCAATGTCCGCATGTGCCAATCCGTTGGTTTGTGACACACCTTTACGCGTCTCTCGTTCGCTGCGCTCGCACGAAAGCTATAGCCTAACCTAAAACCAATCCATCTTCCGTTCATTATTCGATATGGTGGCGACATATTTCAAATTTGCGAACGTGTCGGATCGGTTGTGAGGTTGGACTAGATTTTTTCGAGCGAGCGGAGCGAGCGAGCAACGATCACAATTTCCAACCTATACATACACCTTATATTGCCTTGCATATATGTCGTGTTATTACCTAATTTTGTCTGCCATTTCGGACATCACATTGCACTGTACTATGAGGAAACGGTACTAATTATGTGAAACTGTTGGTAAACCGTAAACATTTGTCAGAAGGCAATAGGATAAAGACTTTCGGCTCCTCGGGCTGGTGCGAATATTTCAATGTCCGTATGTGCCAAACCGTTGGTTTGTGACGCACCTTTACGCGTCTCTCGCTCGCTGCGCTCCCACGAAAGCTATAGCCTAACCTAAAACCAATCCACCTTCCGTTCATTATTCGATATGATGGCGACATATTTCAAATTTGCGAACGTGTCGGGTCGGTTGTGAGGTTGGACTAGATTTTTACGAGCGAGCGGAGCGAGCGAGCAACGGTCACAATTTCCAAGCTATACATATACCATATATTGTCTTGCAAAAATTTCGAGCTTGTACCTAATTTTGTCAGCCATTTCGGACATCACGCTGCACTGTACTATGAGGAAACGGTACTAATTATGTGAGACTATTGGTAAACCGTAAACATTTGTCAGAAAGCAATAGGATAAAGACTTCCGGCTCCTCGGGCTGGTGCGAATATTTCAATGTCCGTATGTGCCAAACCGTTGGTATGTGACACACATTTACGCGTTGCTCGCTCGCTGCGCTCGCTCGAAGACTATAGCCTAACCTAAAACCAACCCATCTTGCGTTCATTATTCGATATGGTGGCAACATATTTCAAATTTGCGAACGTGACGGATCGGTTGTGAGGTTGGACGAGATTTTTACGAGCGAGCGGAGCGAGCGAGCAACGGTCACAATTTCCAAGCTATACATATACCTTATATTGCCTTCCATATATTTCGTGTTATTACCAAATTTTGTCAGCCATTTCGGACATCACATTGCACTGTACTATGTGGAAATAGTACTATTTATGCGAAACTATTGGTAAACTGTAAACATTTGTCAGTAGCAATAGGATAAAGACTTCCGGCTCCTCGGACTGGTGCGAATATTTCAATGTCCGTATGTGCCAAACCGATGGATTGTGACACACCTCTCCGCGTCCCTCGCTAGCCGTGCTCGTTCGAAAGCTATAGCCTAACCTAAAACCAATCCAGCTTCCGTTCATTATTTGATATGGTGGCGACATATTTCAAATTTGCGAACGTGTCGGATCGGTTGTGAGGTTGGACAAGCTTTTTACGAGCGAGCGGTGCGAGCGAGCAACGGTCACAATTTCCAAGCTATACATATACCTTATATTGCCTTCCATATATTTCGTGTTATTACCTAATTTTGTCAGCCATTTCGGACATCACATTGCACTGTACTATGTGAAAATAGTACTATTTATGTGAAACTATTGGTAAACTGTAAACATTTGTCAGTAGCAATAGGATAAAGACTTCCGGCTCCTCGGGCTGGTGCGAATATTTCAATGTCCCCATGTGCAAAACCGTTGGATTGTGACACACCTTTACGCGTCTCTCGCTCGCTGCGCTCGCTCGAAAGCTATAGCCCAACCTAAAAACAATCCCTCTTGCTTTAGTCATTCGACATGAAGGCGACTTATTTCAAATTTGGGAACGTGTCGGATCGAATGTGAGGTTGGACTGGATTTTTACGAGCAAGCGGAGCGAGCGAGCAACGGTCACAATTTCCAAGCTATACATATACCATATATTGCCCTGCATATATTTCGTGTTATTACCTAATTTTGTCAGCCATTTCGGACATCACATTGCACTGTACTATGAGGACATAGTACTATTTATGTGAAACTATTCATAAACTGTAAACATGTGTCGGTAGGCAATGGGATAAATACTTCCGGCTCCTCGGGCTGGTGCGAATATTTCAATGTCCGTATGTGCCAAACCGTTGGTATGTGACACACATTTACGCGTCGCTCGCTCGCTGCGCTCGCTCGAAGACTATAGCCTAACCTATAACCAATCCATCTTGCGTTCATTATTCGATATGGTGGCAACATATTTCAAATTTGCGAACGTGACGGATCGGTTGTGAGGTTGGACGAGATTTTTACGAGCGAGCGGAGCGAGCGAGCAACGGTCACAATTTCCAAGCTATACATATACCTTATATTGCCTTCCATATATTTCGTGTTATTACCTAATTTTGTCAGCCATTTCGGACATCACATTGCACTGTACTATGAGGAAATAGTACTGTTTATGTGAAACTATTCATAAACTGTAAACATGTGTCGGTAGGCAATAGGATAAAGACTTTCGGCTCCTCGGGCTGGTGCGAATATTTCAATGTCCGTATGTGCCAAACCGTTGGTTTGTGACACACCTTTACGCGTCTCTCGCTCGCTGCGCTCGCACGAAAGCTATAGCCTAACCTAAAACCAATCCATCTTCCGTTCATTATTCGATATGGTGGCGACATGTTTCGAATTTGCGAACGTGTGGGATCGGTTGTGAGGTTGGACCAGATTTTTACGAGCGAGCGGAGCGAGCGTGCAACGGTCACAATTTCCAAGCTATACATATACCTTATATTGCCTTGCTTATATTTCGTGCTAGTACCTAATTTTGTCAGCCATTTCGGACATCACATTGCACTGTACTATGAGGAAACGGTACTAATTATGTGAAACTGTTGGTAAACCGTAAACATTTGTCAGAAGGCAATGGGATAAAGACTTTCGGCTCCTCGGGCTGGTGCGAATATTTCAATGTCCGTATGTGCCAAACCGTTGGTTTGTGACACACCTTTACGCGTCTCTCGCTCGCTGCGCTCGCACGAAAGCTATAGCCTAACCTAAAACCAATCCATCTTCCGTTCATTATTCGATATGGTGGCGACATGTTTCGAATTTGCGAACGTGTGGGATCGGTTGTGAGGTTGGACCAGATTTTTACGAGCGAGCGGAGCGAGCGTGCAACGGTCACAATTTCCAAGCTATACATATACCTTATATTGCCTTGCTTATATTTCGTGCTAGTACCTAATTTTGTTAGCGATTTCGGACATCACATTGCTCTGTACTATGAGGAAACGGTACTAATTATGTGAAACTATTGCTAAACCGTAAACATTTGTCAGGAGGCAATAGGATAAAGACTTCCAGCTCCTCGGGCTGGTGCGAATATTTCAATGTCCGTATGTGCCAAACCGTTGGTTTGTTACACACCTTTACGCGTCTCTCGTTCGCTGCGCTCGCACGAAAGATATAGCCTAACCTAAAACCAATCCATCTTCCGTTCATTATTCGATATGGTGGCGACATATTTCAAATTTGCGAACGTGTCGGATCGGTTGTGAGGTTGGACTAGATTTTTTCGAGCGAGCGGAGCGAGCGAGCAACGGTCACAATTTCCAAGCTATACATATACCATATATTGTCTTGCAAAAATTTCGAGCTTGTACCTAATTTTGTCAGCCATTTCGGACATCACGCTGCACTGTACTATGAGGAAACGGTACTAATTATGTGAAACTATTGGTAAACCGTAAACATTTGTCAGAAGGCAATAGGATAAAGACTTCCGGCTCCTCGGGCTGTTGCGAATATTTCAATGTCCGTATGTGCCAAACCGATGGATTGTGACACACCTCTCCGCGTCCCTCGCTCGCCGTGCTCGCTTGAAAGCTATGGCCTAACCTAAAAACAATCCCTCTTGCGTTAGTCCTTCGACATGGAGGCGACTTATTTCAAATTTGGGAACGTGTCGGATCGGATGTGAGGTTGGACTAGATTTTTACGACCGAGCGGAGCGAGCGAGCAACGGTCACAATTTCCAAGCTATACATATACCATATATTGCCTTCCATATATTTCGTGTTATTACCAAATTTTGTCAGCCATTTCGGACATCACATTGCACTGTACTATGAGGAAACGGTACTAATTATATGAAACAATTAGTAAACCGTAAACATTTGTCAGAAGGCAATAGGATAAAGACTTCAGGCTCCTCGGGCTGGTGCGAATATTTCAATGTCCGTATGTGCCAAACCGTTGGTTTGTGACACACCTTTACGCGTCTCTCGTACGCTGCGCTCGCACGAAAGCTATAGCCTAACCTAAAACCAATCCATCTTGCGTTCATTATTCGATATGATGGCGACATATTTCAAATTTGCGAACGTGTCGGATCGGTTGTGAGGTTGGACTAGATTTTTACGAGCGAGCGGAGCGAGCGAGCAACGGTCACAATTTCCAAGCTATACATATACCATATATTGCCTTGCATATATTTCGTGTTATTACCTAATTTTGTCAGCCATTTCGGACATCACATTGCACTGTACTATGTGGAAATAGTACTATTTATGCGAAACTATTGGTAAACTGTAAACATTTGTCAGTAGCAATAGGATAAAGACTTCCGGCTCCTCGGGCTGGTGCGAATATTTCAATGTCCGTATGTGCCAAACCGTTGGTTTGTGACACACCTTTACGCGTCTCTCGCTCGCTGCGCTCGCACCAAAGCTATAGCCTAACCAAAAACCAATCCATCTTCCGTTCATTATTCGATATGGTGGCGACATATTTCAAATTTGGGAACGTATCGGATCGGTTGTGAGGTTGGACGAGATTTTTACGAGCGAGCGGAGCGAGCGAGCAACGGTCACAATTTCCAAGCTATACATATACCTGATATTGCCTTGCTTATATTTCTTATTATTACCTACTTTTGTCAGCCATTTTGGACATCACATTGCACTGTTATATGTGGAAATATTACTATTTATGTGAAACTATTCATAAACTGTAAGCATTTGTCAGTAGGCAATAGGATAAAGACTTCCGGCTCCTCGGGCTGGTGCTAATGTTTCAATGTCCGTATGTGCCAAACCGTTGGTTTGTGACACACCTTTACGCGTCTCTCGCTCGCTGCGCTCTCACGAAAGCTATAGCCTAACCTAAAACCAATCCATCTTCCGTTCATTATTGGATATGGTGGCGACATATTTCAAATTTGCGAACGTGTCGGGTCGGTTGTGAGGTTGGACTAGATTTTTACGAGCGAGCGGAGCGAGCGAGCAACGGTCACAATTTCCAAGCTATACATATACCTGATATTGCCTTGCTTATATTTCTTATTATTACCTACTTTTGTCAGCCATTTTGGACATCACATTGCACTGTTATATGTGGAAATATTACTATTTATGTGAAACTATTCATAAACTGTAAGCATTTGTCAGTAGGCAATAGGATAAAGACTTCCGGCTCCTCGGGCTGGTGCTAATGTTTCAATGTCCGTATGTGCCAAACCTTTGGTTTATGACACACCTTAACGCGTCTCTCGCTCGCTGCGCTCGCTCGGATACTATAGCCTAACCTAAAACCAATCCATCTTGCGTTCATTATTCGATATGATGGCGACATATTTCAAATTTGCGAACGTGTCGGGTCGGTTGTGAGGTTGGACTAGATTTTTACGAGCGAGCGGAGCGAGCGAGCAACGGTCACAATTTCCAAGCTATACATATACCATATATTGTCTTGCAAAAATTTCGAGCTTGTACCTAATTTTGTCAGCCATTTCGGACATCACGCTGCACTGTACTATGAGGAAACGGTACTAATTATGTGAGACTATTGGTAAACCGTAAACATTTGTCAGAAAGCAATAGGATAAAGACTTCCGGCTCCTCGGGCTGGTGCGAATATTTCAATGTCCGTATGTGCCAAACCGTTGGTATGTGACACACATTTACGCGTTGCTCGCTCGCTGCGCTCGCTCGAAGACTATAGCCTAACCTAAAACCAACCCATCTTGCGTTCATTATTCGATATGGTGGCAACATATTTCAAATTTGCGAACGTGACGGATCGGTTGTGAGGTTGGACGAGATTTTTACGAGCGAGCGGAGCGAGCGAGCAACGGTCACAATTTCCAAGCTATACATATACCTTATATTGCCTTCCATATATTTCGTGTTATTACCAAATTTTGTCAGCCATTTCGGACATCACATTGCACTGTACTATGTGGAAATAGTACTATTTATGCGAAACTATTGGTAAACTGTAAACATTTGTCAGTAGCAATAGGATAAAGACTTCCGGCTCCTCGGACTGGTGCGAATATTTCAATGTCCGTATGTGCCAAACCGATGGATTGTGACACACCTCTCCGCGTCCCTCGCTAGCCGTGCTCGTTCGAAAGCTATAGCCTAACCTAAAACCAATCCAGCTTCCGTTCATTATTTGATATGGTGGCGACATGTCTCGAATTTGCGAACGTGTCGGATCGGTTGTGAGGTTGGACCAGATTTTTACGAGCGAGCGGAGCGTGCGTGCAGCAGTCCCAATTTCCAAGCTATACATATATCTTATATTGCCTTGCATATATTTCGTGTTAGTACCTAATATTGTCAGCCATTGCGGACATCACATTGCACTGTACTATGAGGAAATAGTACTATTTATGTGAAACTATTCATAAACTGTAAACATGTGTCGGTAGGCAATAGGATAAATTCTTCCGGCTCCTCGGGCTGGTGCGAATATTTCAATGTCCGTATGTGCCAAACCGTTGGTTTCTGACACACCTTTACGCGTCTCTCGCTCGCAGCGCTCGCTCGAAAACTATAGCCTAACCTAAAACCAGTCCTTCTTCCGTTCATTCTTCGATATGGTGGCGACATATTTCAAATTTGCGAACGTGTCGGATCGGTTGTGAGGTTGGACAAGCTTTTTACGAGCGAGCGGAGCGAGCGAGCAACGGTCACAATTTCCAAGCTATACATATACCTTATATTGCCTTCCATATATTTCGTGTTATTACCTAATTTTGTCAGCCATTTCGGACATCACATTGCACTGTACTATGTGAAAATAGTACTATTTATGTGAAACTATTGGTAAACTGTAAACATTTGTCAGTAGCAATAGGATAAAGACTTCCGGCTCCTCGGGCTGGTGCGAATATTTCAATGTCCCCATGTGCAAAACCGTTGGATTGTGACACACCTTTACGCGTCTCTCGCTCGCTGCGCTCGCTCGAAAGCTATAGCCCAACCTAAAAACAATCCCTCTTGCTTTAGTCATTCGACATGAAGGCGACTTATTTCAAATTTGGGAACGTGTCGGATCGAATGTGAGGTTGGACTGGATTTTTACGAGCAAGCGGAGCGAGCGAGCAACGGTCACAATTTCCAAGCTATACATATACCATATATTGCCCTGCATATATTTCGTGTTATTACCTAATTTTGTCAGCCATTTCGGACATCACATTGCACTGTACTATGAGGACATAGTACTATTTATGTGAAACTATTCATAAACTGTAAACATGTGTCGGTAGGCAATGGGATAAATACTTCCGGCTCCTCGGGCTGGTGCGAATATTTCAATGTCCGTATGTGCCAAACCGTTGGTATGTGACACACATTTACGCGTCGCTCGCTCGCTGCGCTCGCTCGAAGACTATAGCCTAACCTATAACCAATCCATCTTGCGTTCATTATTCGATATGGTGGCAACATATTTCAAATTTGCGAACGTGACGGATCGGTTGTGAGGTTGGACGAGATTTTTACGAGCGAGCGGAGCGAGCGAGCAACGGTCACAATTTCCAAGCTATACATATACCTTATATTGCCTTCCATATATTTCGTGTTATTACCTAATTTTGTCAGCCATTTCGGACATCACATTGCACTGTACTATGAGGAAATAGTACTGTTTATGTGAAACTATTCATAAACTGTAAACATGTGTCGGTAGGCAATAGGATAAAGACTTCCGGCTCCTCGGGCTGGTGCGAATATTTCAATGTCCGCATGTGCCAAACCGTTGGTTTGTGACACACCTTTACGCGTCTCTCGTTCGCTGCGCTCGCACGAAAGCTATAGCCTAACCTAAAACCAATCCATCTTCCGTTCATTATTCGATATGGTGGCGACATATTTCAAATTTGCGAACGTGTCGGATCGGTTGTGAGGTTGGACTAGATTTTTTCGAGCGAGCGGAGCGAGCGAGCAACGATCACAATTTCCAACCTATACATACACCTTATATTGCCTTGCATATATGTCGTGTTATTACCTAATTTTGTCAGCCATTTCGGACATCACATTGCATTGTACTATGTGGAAATAGTACTATTTATGTGAAACTATTCATAAACTGTAAACATGTGTCGGTAGGCAATAGGATAAATACTTCCGGCACCTCGGGCTGTTGCGAATATTTCAATGTCCGTATGTGCCAAACCGATGGATTGTGACACACCTCTCCGCGTCCCTCGCTCGCCGTGCTCGCTTGAAAGCTATGGCCTAACCTAAAAACAATCCCTCTTGCGTTAGTCATTCGACATGGAGGCGACTTATTTCAAATTTGGGAACGTGTCGGATCGGATGTGAGGTTGGACTAGATTTTTACGGCCGAGCGGAGCGAGCGAGCAACGGTCACAATTTCCAAGCTATACATATACCATATATTGCCTTGCATATATTTCGTGCAAGTACCTAATTGTGTCAGCCACTTCGGACATCACATTGTACTGTACTATGTGGAAATAGTACTATTAATTTGAAACTATACATAAACTGTAAACATGTGTCGGTAGGCAATAGGATAAATACTTCCGGCTCCTCGGGCTGGTGCGAATATTTCAATATCCGTATGTGCCAAACCTTTGGTTTATGACACACCTTTACGCGTCTCTCGCTCGCTGCGCTCGCTCGGATACTATAGCCTAACCTAAAACCAATCCATCTTGCGTTCATTATTCGATATGATGGCGACATATTTCAAATTTGCGAACGTGTCGGGTCGGTTGTGAGGTTGGACCAGATTTTTACGAGCGAGCGGAGCGAGCGTGCAGCAGTCCCAATTTCCAAGCTATACATATATCTTATATTGCCTTGCATATATTTCGTGTTAGTACCTAATATTGTCAGCCATTGCGGACATCACATTGCACTGTACTATGAGGAAATAGTACTATTTATGTGAAACTATTCATAAACTGTAAACATGTGTCGGTAGGCAATAGGATAAATTCTTCCGGCTCCTCGGGCTGGTGCGAATATTTCAATGTCCGTATGTGCCAAACCGTTGGTTTCTGACACACCTTTACGCGTCTCTCGCTCGCAGCGCTCGCTCGAAAACTATAGCCTAACCTAAAACCAGTCCTTCTTCCGTTCATTCTTCGATATGGTGGCGACATATTTCAAATTTGCGAACGTGTCGGATCGGTTGTGAGGTTGGACAAGCTTTTTACGAGCGAGCGGAGCGAGCGAGCAACGGTCACAATTTCCAAGCTATACATATACCTTATATTGCCTTCCATATATTTCGTGTTATTACCTAATTTTGTCAGCCATTTCGGACATCACATTGCACTGTACTATGTGAAAATAGTACTATTTATGTGAAACTATTGGTAAACTGTAAACATTTGTCAGTAGCAATAGGATAAAGACTTCCGGCTCCTCGGGCTGGTGCGAATATTTCAATGTCCCCATGTGCAAAACCGTTGGATTGTGACACACCTTTACGCGTCTCTCGCTCGCTGCGCTCGCTCGAAAGCTATAGCCCAACCTATAAACAATCCCTCTTGCTTTAGTCATTCGACATGAAGGCGACTTATTTCAAATTTGGGAACGTGTCGGATCGAATGTGAGGTTGGACTGGATTTTTACGAGCAAGCGGAGCGAGCGAGCAACGGTCACAATTTCCAAGCTATACATATACCATATATTGCCCTGCATATATTTCGTGTTATTACCTAATTTTGTCAGCCATTTCGGACATCACATTGCACTGTACTATGAGGACATAGTACTATTTATGTGAAACTATTCATAAACTGTAAACATGTGTCGGTAGGCAATGGGATAAATACTTCCGGCTCCTCGGGCTGGTGCGAATATTTCAATGTCCGTATGTGCCAAACCGTTGGTATGTGACACACATTTACGCGTCGCTCGCTCGCTGCGCTCGCTCGAAGACTATAGCCTAACCTATAACCAATCCATCTTGCGTTCATTATTCGATATGGTGGCAACATATTTCAAATTTGCGAACGTGACGGATCGGTTGTGAGGTTGGACGAGATTTTTACGAGCGAGCGGAGCGAGCGAGCAACGGTCACAATTTCCAAGCTATACATATACCTTATATTGCCTTCCATATATTTCGTGTAATTACCAAATTTTGTCAGCCATTTCGGACATCACATTTCACTGTACTATGTGGAAATAGTACTATTTATGCGAAACTATTGGTAAACTGTAAACATTTGTCAGTAGCAATAGGATAAAGACTTCCGGCTCCTCGGGCTGGTGCGAATATTTCAATGTCCGTATGTGCCAAACTGATGGATTGTGACACACCTCTCCGCGTCCCTCGCTAGCCGTGCTCGCTCGAAAGCTATAGCCTATCCTAAAACCAATCCAGCTTCCGTTCATTATTTGATATGGTGGCGACATGTCTCGAATTTGCGAACGTGTCGGATCGGTTGTGAGGTTGGACCAGATTTTTACGAGCGAGCGGAGCGAGCGTGCAGCAGTCACAATTTCCAAGCTATACATATATCTTATATTGCCTTGCATATATTTCGTGTTAGTACCTAATATTGTCAGCCATTTCGGACATCACATTGCACTGTACTATGAGGAAATAGTACTATTTATGTGAAACTATTCATAAACTGTAAACATGTGTCGGTAGGCAATAGGATAAATACTTCCGGCTCCTCGGGCTGGTGCGAATATTTCAATGTCCGTATGTGCCAAACCGTTGGTATGTGACACACATTTACGCGTTGCTCGCTCGCTGCGCTCGCTCGAAGACTATAGCCTAACCTAAAACCAACCCATCTTGCGTTCATTATTCGATATGGTGGCAACATATTTCAAATTTGCGAACGTGACGGATCGGTTGTGAGGTTGGACGAGATTTTTACGAGCGAGCGGAGCGAGCGAGCAACGGTCACAATTTCCAAGCTATACATATACCTTATATTGCCTTCCATATATTTCGTGTTATTACCAAATTTTGTCAGCCATTTCGGACATCACATTGCACTGTACTATGTGGAAATAGTACTATTTATGCGAAACTATTGGTAAACTGTAAACATTAGTCAGTAGCAATAGGATAAAGACTTCCGGCTCCTCGGACTGGTGCGAATATTTCAATGTCCGTATGTGCCAAACCGATGGATTGTGACACACCTCTCCGCGTCCCTCGCTAGCCGTGCTCGTTCGAAAGCTATAGCCTAACCTAAAACCAATCCAGCTTCCGTTCATTATTTGATATGGTGGCGACATGTCTCGAATTTGCGAACGTGTCGGATCGGTTGTGAGGTTGGACCAGATTTTTACGAGCGAGCGGAGCGAGCGTGCAGCAGTCCCAATTTCCAAGCTATACATATATCTTATATTGCCTTGCATATATTTCGTGTTAGTACCTAATATTGTCAGCCATTGCGGACATCACATTGCACTGTACTATGAGGAAATAGTACTATTTATGTGAAACTATTCATAAACTGTAAACATGTGTCGGTAGGCAATAGGATAAATTCTTCCGGCTCCTCGGGCTGGTGCGAATATTTCAATGTCCGTATGTGCCAAACCGTTGGTTTCTGACACACCTTTACGCGTCTCTCGCTCGCAGCGCTCGCTCGAAAACTATAGCCTAACCTAAAACCAGTCCTTCTTCCGTTCATTCTTCGATATGGTGGCGACATATTTCAAATTTGCGAACGTGTCGGATCGGTTGTGAGGTTGGACAAGCTTTTTACGAGCGAGCGGAGCGAGCGAGCAACGGTCACAATTTCCAAGCTATACATATACCTTATATTGCCTTCCATATATTTCGTGTTATTACCTAATTTTGTCAGCCATTTCGGACATCACATTGCACTGTACTATGTGAAAATAGTACTATTTATGTGAAACTATTGGTAAACTGTAAACATTTGTCAGTAGCAATAGGATAAAGACTTCCGGCTCCTCGGGCTGGTGCGAATATTTCAATGTCCCCATGTGCAAAACCGTTGGATTGTGACACACCTTTACGCGTCTCTCGCTCGCTGCGCTCGCTCGAAAGCTATAGCCCAACCTAAAAACAATCCCTCTTGCTTTAGTCATTCGACATGAAGGCGACTTATTTCAAATTTGGGAACGTGTCGGATCGAATGTGAGGTTGGACTGGATTTTTACGAGCAAGCGGAGCGAGCGAGCAACGGTCACAATTTCCAAGCTATACATATACCATATATTGCCCTGCATATATTTCGTGTTATTACCAAATTTTGTCAGCCATTTCGGACATCACATTGCACTGTACTATGAGGAAACGGTACTAATTATGTGAAACTATTAGTAAACCGTAAACATTTGTCAGAAGGCAATAGGATAAAGACTTCCGGCTCCTCGGGCTGGTGCGAATATTTCAATGTCCCCATGTGCCAAACCGTTGGATTGTGACACACCTCTCCGCGTCCCACGCTCGCCATGGTCGCTCGAAAGCTATAGCCTAACCTAAAACCAATCCAGCCTCCGTTCATTATTTGATATGGTGGCGACATGTCTCGACTTTGCGAACGTGTCGGATCGGTTGTGAGGTTGGACCAGAATTTTACGAGCGAGCGGAGCGAGCGTGCAGCAGTCACAATTTCCAAGCTATACATATACCTTATATTGCCTTGCATATATTTCGTGTTAGTACCTAATATTGTCAGCCATTGCGGACATCACATTGCACTGTACTATGAGGAAATAGTACTATTTATGTGAAACTATTCATAAACTGTAAACATGTGTCGGTAGGCAATAGGATAAATTCTTCCGGCTCCTCGGGCTGGTGCGAATATTTCAATGTCCGTATGTGCCAAACCGTTGGTTTCTGACACACCTTTACGCGTCTCTCGCTCGCAGCGCTCGCTCGAAAACTATAGCCTAACCTAAAACCAGTCCTTCTTCCGTTCATTCTTCGATATGGTGGCGACATATTTCAAATTTGCGAACGTGTCGGATCGGTTGTGAGGTTGGACAAGCTTTTTACGAGCGAGCGGAGCGAGCGAGCAACGGTCACAATTTCCAAGCTATACATATACCTTATATTGCCTTCCATATATTTCGTGTTATTACCTAATTTTGTCAGCCATTTCGGACATCACATTGCACTGTACTATGTGAAAATAGTACTATTTATGTGAAACTATTGGTAAACTGTAAACATTTGTCAGTAGCAATAGGATAAAGACTTCCGGCTCCTCGGGCTGGTGCGAATATTTCAATGTCCCCAT
>NW_026109173.1:0-78650 GCF_024516045.1 Bombus affinis
TATATAACGTTATACGTTATTTTGTAATAGTATATAACGTTATACGTTATTTTGTAATACTATATAACGTTATACGTTATTTTGTAATAGTATATAACGTTATACGTTACCTCGTAATAGTATATAACGTTATACGTTGTAACGGTGTACTGCATAACGTTATACGTTATAACGGTGTACTACATAACGTTATACGTTATATCGTAATAGTATATAACGTTATACGTTGTAACGGTATACTACATAACGTTATACGTTATATCGTAATAGAATACAACGTTATACGTTATATCGTATAACGTTATACGTTATTTTGTAATAGTATATAACGTTATACGTTATTTTGTAATAGTATATAGCGTTATACGTTATATCGTAATACTATCCAACCTTATACGTTATATCGTAATACTATATAACGTTATACGTTATTTTGTAATAGTATATAACGTTATACTTTATATCGTTATAGTATATAACGTTATACGTTATATCTTTATAGTATATAACGTTATACGTTATATCTTTATAGTATATAACGTTATACGTTATGTCGTTATGGTATATAACGTTATACGTTATTTTGTAATAGTATATAACGTTATACGTTATTTTGTAATAGTATATAACGTTATACGTTATATCGTAATGGTATATAACGTTACACGTTGTAACGGTATACTACATAACGTTATACGTCATATCGTAATAGTATATAACGTTATACGCTGTAACGTTATACCACGTAACGTTATACGTTATATCGTAATAGTATACAACGTTATACGTTATATAGCAATAGTATCTAACGTTATACGTATATATCGTAATACTGTCCAACCTTATACGTTATATCGTAATGCTATATAACGTTATACGTTATTTTGTAATAGTATCTAACGTTATACGTTATATCGTTATAGTATATAACGTTACACGTTATATCTTTATAATATATTACGTTATACGTTATATCGTTATAGTATATAACGTTATACGTTGTAACGTTGTTCTACATAACGTTATACGTTGTAACGGTGTACTACATAACGATATACGTTATATCGTAATACTATACAACGTTATACGTTATATCGTAATGGTATATAACGTTATACGTTATATCGATATAGTATATAACGTTATACGTTATTTTGTAATAGTATATAACGTTATACGTTATATCGTTATAGTATATAACGTTATACGTTACAATCGTAATAGTATATAACGTTATACGTTATATCGTAATACTATACAACGATATACGTTATATCGTAATGCTATAGAACGTTATACGTTATTTTGTAATAGTATATAACGTTATACGTTATATCGTTATAGTATAGTAACGTTATACGTTATATCGTTACAGTATATAACGTTAAACGTTATATCGTTAAGGTATATAACGTTATACGTTATTTTGTAATAGTATATAACGTTATACGTTATTTTGTAATACTATATAACGTTATACGTTATTTTGTAATAGTATATAACGTTATACGTTACCTCGTAATGGTATATAACGTTATACGTTATATCGTTATAGTATATAACGTTATACGTTATATCTTTCTAGTATATAACGTTATACGTTATATCGTTATGGTATGTAACGTTATACCTTATATCGTAATAATATACAACGTTATACGTTATATAGCAATAGGATCTAACGTTATACGTTATATCGTAATAGTATATAATGTTATACGTTATATCGTTATAGTATATAACGTTATACGTTATATCGTTAAGGTATATATCGTTATACGTTATTTTCTAATAGTATATAACGTTATACGTTATTTTGTAATACTATATAACGTTATACGTTATTTTGTAATAGTATATAACGTTATACGTTATATCGTAATAGTATACAACGTTATATGTTATATAGCAATAGTATCTAACGTTATACGTTATATCGTGATAGTATATAACGTTATACGTTGTAACGGTATACTACATAACGTTATAAGTTATATCGTAATAGTAGATAACGTTATACGTTGTAACGTTATACTACGTAACGTTATACGTTATATCGTTATAGTATATAACGTTATACGTTATATCGTAACAGTATACAACGTTATACGTTGTAACGGTATACTACATAGCGTTATACGTTATATGATAATAGTATACAACGTTATACGTTATATCGTAATACTATATAACGTTATACGTTATTTTGTAATAGTATATAACGTTATACGTTATATCGTAATGCTATAGAACGTTATACGTTATTTTGTAATAGTATATAACGTTATACGTTATATCGTTATAGTATATAAGGTTATACGCTATATCGCTATAGTATATAACGTTATACGTTATATCGTTAAGGTATATAACGTTATACGTCATTTTGTAATAATATATAACGTTATACGTTATATCGTTATAGTATATAACGTTATACGTTATATCGTTATAGTATATAACGTTATACGTTATATCGTTAAGGTATATAACGTTATACGTTATTTTGTAATAGTATATAACGTTATACGTTATTTTGTAATACTATATAACGTTATACGTTATTTTGTAATAGTACATAACGTTATACGTTACCTCGTAATAGTATATAACGTTATACGTTGTAACGGTGTACTGCATAACGTTATACGTTATAACGGTGTACTACATAAAGTTATACGCTATATCGTAATAGTACATAACGTTATACGTTGTAACGTTATACTACGTAACGTTATACGTTATATCGTTATAGTATATAACGTTATACGTTATATTGTAATAGTATACAACGTCATACGTTGTAACGGTATACTACATAGCGTTATACGTTATATGATAATAGTATACCACGTTATACGTTATATCGTAATGCTATATAACGTTATACGTTATTTTGTAATAGTATATAGTGTTATACGTTATTTCGTAATGGTATATAACGTTATAAGTTATATCGTTATAGTATATAACGTTATACGTTGTAACGTTGTACTACATAACGTTATACGTTGTAACGGTGTACTACATACCGTTATACGTTATATCGTAATACTATACAACCTTATACGTTATATCGTAATGCTATATAACGTTATACGCTTTTTGTAATAGTAAATAACTTTATACGTTATATCGTTATGGTATATAGCATTATACGTTATATCGTTATAGTATATAACGTTATACGTTATATCGTTATGGTATATAACTTTATACGTTATATCGTAATAGTATACAACGTTATACGTTATATAGCAATAGGATCTAACGTTATACGTTACATCGTAATAGTATATAACGTTATACGTTATATCGTAATACTATACAACGATATACGTTATATCGTAATGAAATAGAACGTTATACGTTATTTTGTAATACTATATAACGTTATACGTTATTTTGTAATAGTATATAACGTTATACGTTATATCGTTACAGTATATACGTTAAACGTTATGTCGTTAAGGTATATAACGTTATACGTTATTTTGTAATAGTATATAACGTTATACGTTATTTTGTAATACTATATAACGTTATACGTTATTTTGTAATAGTATATAACGTTATACGTTACCTCGTAATGGTATATAACGTTATACGTTATATCGTTATAGTATATAACGTTATACGTTATATCTTTATAGTATATAACGTTATACGTTATATCGTTATGGTATGTAACGTTATACCTTATATCGTAATAATATACAACGTTATACGTTATATAGCAATAGGATCTAACGTTATACGTTATATCGTAATAGTATATAATGTTATACGTTATATCGTTATAGTATATAACGTTATACGTTATATCGTTAAGGTATATATCGTTATACGTTATTTTCTAATAGTATATAACATATAAGTTATTTTGTAATACTATATAACGTTATACGTTATATCGTAATAGCATATAACGTTATACGTTATATCGTAATAGCTATACAACGTTATATGTTATATAGCAATAGTATCTAACGTTATACGTTATATCGTGATAGCATATAACGTTATACGTTGTAACGGTATACTACATAACGTTATACGTTATATCGTAATAGTAGATAACGTTATACGTTGTAACGTTATACTACGTAACGTTATACGTTATTTTGTAATAGTATATAACGTTATACGTTATTTTGTAATAGTATATAACGTTATACGTTATATCGTAATGGTATATAACGTTATACGTTATATCGTTGTAGTATATAACGTTATACGTTATTTTGTAATAGTATATAATGTTATACGTTACATCGTAATAGTATATAACGTTATACGTTATATCGTAATACTATACAACGTTATACGTTATATCGTAATGCTATAGAACATTATACGTTATTTTGTAATAGTATATAAAAGTTACACCTTATTTTGTAATACTATATAACGTTATACGTTATTTTGTAATAGTATAGTAACGTTATACGTTATTTTGTAATAGTATATAACGTTATACGTTATATCGTTATAGTATATAACGTTATACGTTATATCTTTCTAGTATATAACGTTATACGTTATATCGTTATGGTATGTAACGTTATACCTTATATCGTAATAATATACAACGTTATACGTTATATAGCAATAGGATCTAACGTTATACGTTATATCGTAATAGTATATAATGTTATACGTTATATCGTTATAGTATATAACGTTATACGTTATATCGTTAAGGTATATATCGTTATACGTTATTTTGTAATACTATATAACGTTATACGTTATTTTGTAATAGTATATAACGTTATACGTTATATCGTAATAGTATATACGACGTTATACGTTATATAGCAATAGGATCTAACGTTATACGTTATATCGTAATAGCATATAACGTTATACGTTATATCGTAATAGTATACAACGTTATATGTTATATAGCAATAGTATCTAACGTTATACGTTATATCGTGATAGTATATAACGTTGTACGTTGTAACGGTATACTACATAACGTTATACGTTATATCGTAATAGTAGATAACGTTATACGTTGTAACGTTATACTACGTAACGTTATACGTTATATCGCTATAGTATATAACGTTATACGTTATATCGTAACAGTATACAACGTTATACGTTGTAACGGTATACTACATAGCGTTATACGTTATATGATAATAGTATACAACGTTATACGTTATATCGTAATGCTATATAACGTTATTCGTTATTTTGTAATAGTATATAACGTTATACGTTATTTTTGTAATAGTATATAACGTTATACGTTATATCGTTATAGTATATAAGGTTATACGCTATATCGCTATAGTATATAACGTTATACGTTATATCGTTAAGGTATATAACGTTATACGTCATTTTGTAATAATATATAACGTTATACGTTATATCGTTATAGTATATAACGTTATACGTTATATCGTTATAGTATATAACGTTATACGTTATATCGTTATAGTATATAACGTTATACGTTATATCGTTAAGGTATATAACGTTATACGTTATTTTGTAATAGTATATAACGTTATACGTTATTTTGTAATACTATATAACGTTATACGTTATTTTGTAATAGTATATAACGTTATACGTTACCTCGTAATAGTATATAACGTTATACGTTGTAACGGTGTACTGCATAACGTTATACGTTATAACGGTGTACTACATAACGTTATACGTTATATCGTAATAGTATATAACGTTATACGTTGTAACGGTATACTACATAACGTTATACGTTATATCGTAATAGAATACAACGTTATACGTTATATCGTAATGCTATATAACGTTATACGTTATTTTGTAATAGTATATAACGTTATACGTTATTTTGTAATAGTATATAGCGTTATACGTTATATCGTAATACTATCCAACCTTATACGTTATATCGTAATACTATATAACGTTATACGTTATTTTGTAATAGTATATAACGTTATACTTTATATCGTTATAGTATATAACGTTATACGTTATATCTTTATAGTATATAACGTTATACGTTATATCTTTATAGTATATAACGTTATACGTTATGTCGTTATGGTATATAACGTTATACGTTATTTTGTAATAGTATATAACGTTATACGTTATTTTGTAATAGTATATAACGTTATACGTTATATCGTAATGGTATATAACGTTACACGTTGTAACGGTATACTACATAACGTTATACGTCATATCGTAATAGTATATAACGTTATACGCTGTAACGTTATACCCACGTAACGTTATACGTTATATCGTAATAGTATACAACGTTATACGTTATATAGCAATAGTATCTAACGTTATACGTTATATCGTAATACTGTCCAACCTTATACGTTATATCGTAATGCTATATAACGTTATACGTTATTTTGTAATAGTATCTAACGTTATACGTTATATCGTTATAGTATATAACGTTACACGTTATATCTTTATAATATATTACGTTATACGTTATATCGTTATAGTATATAACGTTATACGTTGTAACGTTGTTCTACATAACGTTATACGTTGTAACGGTGTACTACATAACGTTATACGTTATATCGTAATACTATACAACGTTATACGTTATATCGTAATGGTATATAACGTTATACGTTATATCGATATAGTATATAACGTTATACGTTATTTTGTAATAGTATATAACGTTATACGTTATATCGTAATGGTATATAACGTTATACGTTATATCGTAATGGTATATAACGTTATACGTTGTAACGGTATACTACATAACGTTATACGTCATATCGTAATAGTATATAACGTTATACGCTGTAACGTTATACCACGTAACGTTATACGTTATATCGTAATAGTATACAACGTTATACGTTATATAGCAATAGTATCTAACGTTATACGTTATATCGTAATACTGTCCAACCTGATACGTTATATCGTAGTGCTATATAACGTTATACGTTATTTTGTAATAGTATATAACGTTATACGGTATATCGTTATAGTATATAACGTTATACGTTATATCTTTATAATATATTATGTTATACGTTATATCGTTATAGTATATAACGTTATGCGTTGTATCGTTGTTCTACATAACGTTATACGTTGTAACGGTGTACTACATAACGTTATACGTTATATCGTAATACTAGTACAACGTTATACGTTATATCGTAATGGTATATAACGTTATACATTATATCGATATAGCATATAACGTTATACGTTATTTTGTAATAGTATATAACGTTATACGTTATATCGTTATAGTATATAACGTTATACGTTATATCTTTATAATATATAACGTTATACGTTATATCGTTATATTATATAACGTTATACGTTGTAACGTTGTTCTACATAACGTTATACGTTGTAACGGTGTACTACATAACGTCATGCGTTATATCGTAATACTATACAACGTTATACGTTATATCGTGATAGTATATAACGTTATACGCTATATCGTTATAGTATATAACGTTATACGTTATTTTGTAATAGTATATAACGTTATACGTTATATCGTTATAGTATATAACGTTATACGTTATATCGTTACAGTATATAACGTTAAACGTTATATCTTTATAGTATATAACGTTATACGTTATGTCGTTATGGTATATAACGTTATACGTTATTTTGTAATAGTATATAACGTTATACGTTATTTTGTAATAGTATGTAACGTTATACGTTATATCTTAATGGTATATAACGTTATACGTTGTAACGGTATACTACATAACGTTATACGTCATATCGTAATAGTATATAACGTTATACGCTGTAACGTTATACCACGTAACGTTATACGTTATATCGTAATAGTATACAACGTTATACGTTATATAGCAATAGTATCTAACGTTATACGTTATATCGTAATACTGTCCAACCTTATACGTTATATCGTAATGCTATATAACGTTATACGTTATTTTGTAATAGTATCTAACGTTATACGTTATATCGTTATAGTATATAACGTTACACGTTATATCTTTATAATATATTACGTTATACGTTATATCGTTATAGTATATAACGTTATACGTTGTAACGTTGTTCTACATAACGTTATACGTTGTAACGGTGTACTACATAACGTTATACGTTATACCGTAATACTATACAACGTTATACGTTATATCGTAATGGTATATAACGTTATACGTTATATCGATATAGTATATAACGTTATACGTTATTTTGTAATAGTATATAACGTTATACGTTATATCGTAATGGTATATAACGTTATACGTTATATCGTAATGGTATATAACGTTATACGTTGTAACGGTATACTACATAACGTTATACGTCATATCGTAATAGTATATAACGTTATACGCTGTAACGTTATACCACGTAACGTTATACGTTATATCGTAATAGTATACAACGTTATACGTTATATAGCAATAGTATCTAACGTTATACGTTATATCGTAATACTGTCCAACCTGATACGTTATATCGTAATGCTATATAACGTTATACGTTATTTTGTAATAGTATATAACGTTATACGGTATATCGTTATAGTATATAACGTTATACGTTATATCTTTATAATATATTATGTTATACGTATATCGTTATAGTATATAACGTTATGCGTTGTATCGTTGTTCTACATAACGTTATACGTTGTAACGGTGTACTACATAACGTTATACGTTATATCGTAATACTATACAACGTTATACGTTATATCGTAATGGTATATAACGTTATACATTATATCGATATAGCATATAACGTTATACGTTATTTTGTAATAGTATATAACGTTATACGTTATATCGTTATAGTATATAACGTTATACGTTATATCTTTATAATATATAACGTTATACGTTATATCGTTATATTATATAACGTTATACGTTGTAACGTTGTTCTACATAACGTTATACGTTGTAACGGTGTACTACATAACGTCATACGTTATATCGTAATACTATACAACGTTATACGTTATATCGTGATGGTATATAACGTTATACGCTATATCGTTATAGTATATAACGTTATACGTTATTTTGTAATAGTATATAACGTTATACGTTATATCGTTATAGTATATAACGTTATACGTTATATCGTTACAGTATATAACGTTAAACGTTATATCGTTAAGGTATATGACGTTATACGTTATTTTGTAATAGTATATAACGTTATACGTTATTTTGTAATACTATATAACGTTATACGTTATTTTGTAATAGTATATAACGTTATACGTTATATCGTAGTATTATACATAGTTATACGTTATTATGTAATAGTATATAACGTTACACGTTATATCGTAATACCAGACAACGTTATACGATATATCGTAATAGTATATATCGTTATACGTTGTAACGGTATACTACATAACGTTATACGTTATATCGTAATAGTATACAACGTTATACGTTATATCGTAAGGCTATACAACGTTATACGTTATTTTGTAATAGTATATAACGTTATACGTTACATCGTAATAGTATATAACGTTATACGTTATATCGTAATACTATACAACGTTATACGTTATATCGTAATGCTATAGAACATTATACGTTATTTTGTAATAGTATATAAAGTTACACCTTATTTTGTAATACTATATAACGTTATACGTTATTTTGTAATAGTATATAACGTTATACGTTATTTTGTAATATTATATAACGTTATACGTTATATCGTAATGGTATATAACGTTATACGTTGTAACGGTATACTACATAACGTTATACGTTAAATCGTAATAGTATACAACGTTATACGTTATATCGTAAGGCTATACAACGTTATACGTTATTTTGTAATAGTATATAATGTTATACGTTACATCGTAATAGTATATAACGTTATACGTTATATCGTAATACTATACAACGTTATACGTTATATCGTAATGCTATAGAACATTATACGTTATTTTGTAATAGTATATAAAGTTACACCTTATTTTGTAATACTATATAACGTTATACGTTATTTTGTAATAGTATATAACGTTATACGTTATTTTGTAATAGTATATAACGTTATACGTTATATCGTAATGGTATATAACGTTATACGTTATATCGTTGTAGTATATAACGTTATACGTTATTTTGTAATAGTATATAACGTTATACGTTATATCGTTATAGTAAATAACGTTATACGTTATATCGTTACAGTATATAACGTTAAACGTTATATCGTTAAGATATATAACGTTAAACGTTATATCGTTAAGGTATATAACGTTATACGTTATTTTGTAATAGTATATAACGTTATACGTTATTTTGTAATACTATATAACGTTATACGTTATTTTGTAATAGTATATAACGTTATACGTTATATCGTAGTATTATACATAGTTATACGTTATTATGTAATAATATATAACGTTACACGTTATATCGTAATACCAGACAACGTTATACGATATATCGTAATAGTATATATCGTTATACGTTGTAACGATATACTACATAACGTTATACGTTATATCGTAATAGTATACAACGTTATACGTTATATCGTAAGGCTATACAACGTTATACGTTATTTTGTAATAGTATATAATGTTATACGTTACATCGTAATAGTATATAACGTTATACGTTATATCGTAATACTATACAACGTTATACGTTATATCGTAATGCTATAGAACATTATACGTTATTTTGTAATAGTATATAAAGTTACACCTTATTTTGTAATACTATATAACGTTATACGTTATTTTGTAATAGTATATAACGTTATACGTTATTTTGTAATAGTATATAACGTTATACGTTATATCGTAATGGTATATAACGTTATACGTTATATCGTTGTAGTATATAACGTTATACGTTATTTTGTAATAGTATATAACGTTATACGTTATATCGTTATAGTATATAACGTTATACGTTATATCGTTACAGTATATAACGTTAAACGTTATATCGTTAAGGTATATAACGTTAAACGTTATATCGTTAAGGTATATAACGTTATACGTTATTTTGTAATAGTATATAACGTTATACGTTATTTTGTAATACTATATAACGTTATACGTTATTTTGTAATAGTATATAACGTTATACGTTATATCGTAGTATTATACATAGTTATACGTTATTATGTAATAATATATAACGTTACACGTTATATCGTAATACCAGACAACGTTATACGATATATCGTAATAGTATATATCGTTATACGTTGTAACGCTATACTACATAACGTTATACGTTATATCGTAATAGTATACAACGTTATACGTTATATCGTAAGGCTATACAACGTTATACGCTATTTTGTAATAGTATATAACGTTATACGTTACATCGTAATAGTATATAACGTTATACGTTATATCGTAATACTATACAACGTTATACGTTATATCGTAATGCTATAGATCATTATACGTTATTTTGTAATAGTATATAAAGTTACACCTTATTTTGTAATACTATATAACGTTATACGTTATTTTGTAATAGTATATAACGTCATACGTTATTTTGTAATAGTATATAACGTTATACGTTATATCGTAATGGTATATAACGTTATACGTTGTAACGGTATACTACATAACGTTATACGTCATATCGTAATAGTATATAACGTTATACGCTGTAACGTTATACCACGTAACGTTATACGTTATATCGTAATACTGTCCAACCTGATACGTTATATCGTAATGCTATATAACGTTATACGTTATTTTGTAATAGTATATAACGTTATACGGTATACCGTTATAGTATATAACGTTATACGTCATATCTTTATAATATATTATGTTATACGTTATATCGTTATAGTATATAACGTTATGCGTTGTAACGTTGTTCTACATAACGTTATACGTTGTAACGGTGTACTACATAACGTTATACGTTATATCGTAATACTATACAACGTTATACGTTATATCGTAATGGTATATAACGCTATACGTTATATCGATATAGCATATAACGTTATACGTTATTTTGTAATAGTATATAACGTTATACGTTATATCGTTATAGTATATAACGTTATACGTTATATCTTTATAATATATAACGTTATACGTTATATCGTTATAGTATATAACGTTATACGTTGTAACGTTGTTCTACATAACGTTATACGTTGTAACGGTGTACTACATAACGTCATACGTTATATCGTAATACTATACAACGTTATACGTTATATCGTAATGGTATATAACGTTATACGCTATATCGTTATAGTATATAACGTTATACGTTATTTTGTAATAGTATATAACGTTATACGTTATATCGTTATAGTATATAACGTTATACGTTATATCGTTACAGAATATAACGTTAAACGTTATATCGTTAAGGTATATAACGTTATACGTTATTTTGTAATAGTATATAACGTTATACGTTATTTTGTAATACTATATAACGTTATACGTTATTTTGTAATAGTATATAACGTTATACGTTATATCGTAGTATTATACATAGTTATACGTTATTATGTAATAGTATATAACGTTACACGTTATATCGTAATACCAGACAACGTTATACGATATATCGTAATAGTATATATCGTTATACGTTGTAACGCTATACTACATAACGTTATACGTTATATCGTAATAGTATACAACGTTATACGTTATATCGTAAGGCTATACAACGTTATACGTTATTTTGTAATAGTATATAACGTTATACGTTACATCGTAATAGTATATAACGTTATACGTTATATCGTAATACTATACAACGTTATACGTTATATCGTAATGCTATAGATCATTATACGTTATTTTGTAATAGTATATAAAGTTACACCTTATTTTGTAATACTATATAACGTTATACGTTATTTTGTAATAGTATATAACGTTATACGTTATTTTGTAATAGTATATAACGTTATACGTTATATCGTAATGGTATATAACGTTATACGTTATTTTGTAATAGTATATAACGTTATACGTTATATCGTTATAGTATATAACGTTATACGTTATATCGTTACAGAATATAACGTTAAACGTTATATCGTTAAGGTATATAACGTTATACGTTATTTTGTAATAGTATATAACGTTATACGTTATTTTGTAATACTATATAACGTTATACGTTATTTTGTAATAGTATATAACGTTATACGTTATATCGTAGTATTATACATAGTTATACGTTATTATGTAATAGTATATAACGTTACACGTTATATCGTAATACCAGACAACGTTATACGATATATCGTAATAGTATATATCGTTATACGTTGTAACGCTATACTACATAACGTTATACGTTATATCGTAATAGTATACAACGTTATACGTTATATCGTAAGGCTATACAACGTTATACGTTATTTTGTAATAGTATATAACGTTATACGTTACATCGTAATAGTATATAACGTTATACGTTATATCGTAATACTATACAACGTTATACGTTATATCGTAATGCTATAGATCATTATACGTTATTTTGTAATAGTATATAAAGTTACACCTTATTTTGTAATACTATATAACGTTATACGTTATTTTGTAATAGTATATAACGTTATACGTTATTTTGTAATAGTATATAACGTTATACGTTATATCGTAATGGTATATAACGTTATACGTTGTAACGGTATACTACATAACGTTATACGTCATATCGTAATAGTATACAACGTTATACGTTATATAGCAATAGTATCTAACGTTATACGTTATATCGTAATACTGTCCAACCTGATACGTTATATCGTAATGCTATATAACGTTATACGTTATTTTGTAATAGTATATAACGTTATACGGTATATCGTTATAGTATATAACGTTATACGTCATATCTTTATAATATATTATGTTATACGTTATATCGTTATAGTATATAACGTTATGCGTTGTAACGTTGTTCTACATAACGTTATACGTTGTAACGGTGTACTACATAACGTTATACGTTATATCGTAATACTATACAACGTTATACGTTATATCGTAATGGTATATAACGTTATACGTTATATCGATATAGCATATAACGTTATACGTTATTTTGTAATAGTATATAACGTTATACGTTATATCGTTATAGTATATAACGTTATACGTTATATCTTTATAATATATAACGTTATACGTTATATCGTTATAGTATATAACGTTATACGTTGTAACGGTATACTACATAACGTTATACGTCATATCGTAATAGTATATAACGTTATACGCTGTAACGTTATACCACGTAACGTTATACGTTATATCGTAATAGTATACAACGTTATACGTTATATAGCAATAGTATCTAACGTTATACGTTATATCGTAATACTGTCCAACCTGATACGTTATATCGTAATGCTATATAACGTTATACGTTATTTTGTAATAGTATATAACGTTATACGGTATATCGTTATAGTATATAACGTTATACGTCATATCTTTATAATATATTATGTTATACGTTATATCGTTATAGTATATAACGTTATGCGTTGTAACGTTGTTCTACATAACGTTATACGTTGTAACGGTGTACTACATAACGTTATACGTTATATCGTAATACTATACAACGTTATACGTTATATCGTAATGGTATATAACGTTATACGTTATATCGATATAGCATATAACGTTATACGTTATTTTGTAATAGTATATAACGTTATACGTTATATCGTTATAGTATATAACGTTATACGTTATATCTTTATAATATATAACGTTATACGTTATATCGTTATAGTATATAACGTTATACGATGTAACGTTGTTCTACATAACGTTATACGTTGTAACGGTGTACTACATAACGTCATACGTTATATCGTATTACTATACAACGTTATACGTTATATCGTAATGGTATATAACGTTATACGCTAT
Source organism: Bombus affinis (assembly GCF_024516045.1). Taxonomy (NCBI): domain Eukaryota; kingdom Metazoa; phylum Arthropoda; class Insecta; order Hymenoptera; family Apidae; genus Bombus; species Bombus affinis. The sequence goes on from NW_026109173.1 coordinate 14,930, forward strand.
ATCGTTATAGTATATAACGTTATACGTTATTTTGTAATAGTATATAACGTTATACGTTATATCGTAGTATTATACATAGTTATACGTTATTATGTAATAGTATATAACGTTACACGTTATATCGTAATACCAGACAACGTTATACGATATATCGTAATAGTATATATCGTTATACGTTGTAACGGTATACTACATAACGTTATACGTTATATCGTAATAGTATACAACGTTATACGTTATATCGTAAGGCTATACAACGTTATACGTTATTTTGTAATAGTATATAACGTTATACGTTACATCGTAATAGTATATAACGTTATACGTTATATCGTAATACTATACAACGTTATACGTTATATCGTAATGCTACAGAACATTATACGTTATTTTGTAATAGTATATAAAGTTACACCTTATTTTGTAATACTATATAACGTTATACGATATTTTGTAATAGTATATAACGTTATACGTTATTTTGTTATAGTATATAACGTTATACGTTATATCGTAATGGTATATAACGTTATACGTTATATCGTTATAGTATATAACGTTATACGTTATTTTGTAATAGTATATAACGTTATACGTTATATCGTTATAGTATATAACGTTATACGTTATATCGTTACAGTATATAACGTTAAACGTTATATCGTTAAGATATATAACGTTATACGTTATTTTGTAATAGTATATAACGTTATACGTTATTTTGTAATAGTATATAACGTTATACGTTATATCGTAATGGTATATAACGTTATACGTTGTAACGGTATACTACATAACGTTATACGTCATATCGTAATAGTATATAACGTTATACGCTGTAACGTTATACCACGTAACGTTATACGTTATATCGTAATAGTATACAACGTTATACGTTATATAGCAATTGTATCTAACGTTATACGTTATATCGTAATACTGTCCAACCTTATACGTTATATCGTAATGCTATATAACGTTATACGTTATTTTGTAATAGTATCTAACGTTATACGTTATATCGTTATAGTATATAACGCTACACGTTATATCTTTATAATATATTACGTTATACGTTATATCGTTATAGTATATAACTTTATACGTTGTAACGTTGTTCTACATAACGTTATACGTTGTAACGGTGTACTACATAACGTTATACGTTATATCGTAATACTATACAACGTTATACGTTATATCGTAATGGTATATAACGTTATACGTTATATCGATATAGTATATAACGTTATACGTTATTTTGTAATAGTATATAACGTTATACGTTATATCGTAATGGTATATAACGTTATACGTTATATCGTAATGGTATATAACGTTATACGTTGTAACGGTATACTACATAACGTTATACGTCATATCGTAATAGTATATAACGTTATACGCTGTAACGTTATACCACGTAACGTTATACGTTATATCGTAATAGTATACAACGTTATACGTTATATAGCAATAGTATCTAACGTTATACGTTATATCGTAATACTGTCCAACCTGATACGTTATATCGTAATGCTATATAACGTTATACGTTATTTTGTAATAGTATATAACGTTATACGGTATATCGTTATAGTATATAACGTTATACGTTATATCTTTATAATATATTATGTTATACGTTATATCGTTATAGTATATAACGTTATGCGTTGTAACGTTGTTCTACATAACGTTATACGTTGTAACGGTGTACTACATAACGTTATACGTTATATCGTAATGCTATATAACGTTATACGTTATTTTGTAATATTATATAACGTTATACGTTATTTTGTAGTAGTATATAACGTTATACGTTATATCGTAATGGTATATAACGTTATACGTTATATCGTAATGGTATATAACGTTATACGTTATATCGTTATAGTATATAGCGTTATACGTTGTAACGTTGTACTTCATAACGTTATACGTTGTAACGGTGTACTACATAACGTTATACGTTATATTGTAATACTATACAACGTTATACGTTATATCCTAATGGTATATAACGTTATACGTTATATCGTTATAGTATATAACGTTATACGTTGTAACGGTGCACTACATAACGTTATACGTTATATCGTTATAGTATATAACGTTATACGTTGTAACGGTGCACTACATAACGTTATACGTTATATTGTAATACTATACAACGTTATACGTTATATCCTAATGGTATATAACGTTATACGTTATATCGTTATAGTATATAACGTTATACGTTGTAACGGTGCACTACATAACGTTATACGTTATATCGTTATAGTATATAACGTTATACGTTATATCGTAATAGTATACTACGTTATACGTTGTAACGGTATACTACATAGCGTTATACGTTATATGATAATAGTATACAACGTTCTACGTTATATCGTAATGCTATATAACGTTATACGTTATTTTGGAATTGTATATAACGTTATACGTTAATTTGTAATACTATACAACGTTATACGTTATAGCCTAATAGTATATAACGTTATACGTTATATCGTTATGGTATATAACGTAATACTTTATATCGTTATAGTATTTAGCGTTATACGTTGTAACGTTGTACTACATAACGTTATACGTTGTAACGGTGTACTACATAACGTTATAAGTTATATCGTAATAGTATACAACGTTATTCGTTATATCGTTATAGTATATAACGCTATACGTTGAAACGGTATACTACATAACGTTATACGTTATATCGTAATGCTATATAACGTTATACGTTATTTTGTAATAGTATATAACGTTATACGTTATTTTGTAATAGTACATAACGTTATACGTTATATAGTAATGGTATATAACGTTATACTTTATATCGTTATAGTATATAGCGATATACGTTATATCGTTATAGTATATAACGTTATACGTTGTAACGGTGTACTACATAACGTTATACGTTGTAACGGTGTACTACATAACGTTATACGTTGTAACGGTGTACTACATAACGTTATACGATGTAACGGTGTACTACATAACGTTATACGTTATATCGTAATAGTATACAACGTTATTCGTTATATCGTAATAGTATACAACGTTATTCGTTATATCGTTATAGTATATAACGCTATACGTTGAAACGGTATACTACATAACGTTATACGTTATATCGTAATGCTATATAACGTTATACGTTATTTTGTAATAGTATATAACGTTATACGTTATTTTGTAATAGTATATAACGTTATACGTTATATCGTAATGATATATAACGTTATACGTTATATCGTTATAGTATATAACGTTATATGTTGTAACGTTGTTCTGCATAACGTTATACGTTGTAACGGTGTACTACATCACGTTATACGTTATATCGTTATAGTATATAACGTTATACGTTATATCGTAATAGTATACAACGTTATACGTTATATAGTAATAGTATCTAACGTTATACGTTATATCGTAATAGTATATAACGTTACACGTTGTAACGGTATACTACATATCGTTATACGTTATATCGTAATAGTATATAACGTTATACGTTGTAACGTTATCCTACGTAACGCTATACGTTATATCGTTATAGTATATAACGTTATACGTTGTAACGGTGTACTACATAACGTTATACGTTGTAACGGTGTACTACATAACTTTATACGTTATATCGTAATAGTATACAACGTTATTCGTTATATCGTAATAGTATATAACGTTATACGTTATATCGTAATAGTATATAACGCTATACGTTGTAACGGTATACTACATAACGTTATACGTTATATCGTAATGCTATATAACCTTATACGATATTTTGTAATATTATATAACGTTATACGTTATTTTGTAATAGTATATAACGTTATACGTTATATCGTAATAGTATATAACGTTATACGTTGTAACGTTATCCTACGTAACGCTATACGTTATATCGTTATAGTATATAACGTTATACGTTGTAACGGTGTACTTCATAACGTTATACGTTGTAACGGTGTACTACATAACGTTAAACGTTATATCGTAATACTATACAACGTTATACGTTATATCCTAATGGTATATAACGTTATATGTTATATCGTTATCGTATATAGCGTTATACGTTGTAACGTTGTACTACATAACGTTATACGTTGTAACGGTGTACTACATAACGTTATACGTTATATCGTTATAGTATATAACGTTATACGTTATATCGTAATAGTATACTACGTTATACGTTGTAACGGTATACTACATAGCGTTATACGTTATATGATAATAGTATACAACGTTCTACGTTATATCGTAATGCTATATAACGTTATACGTTATTTTGGAATTGTATATAACGTTATACGTTAATTTGTAATACTATACAACGTTATACGTTATAGCCTAATAGTATATAACGTTATACGTTATATCGTTATGGTATATAACGTAATACTTTATATCGTTATAGTATTTAGCGTTATACGTTGTAACGTTGTACTACATAACGTTATACGTTGTAACGGTGTACTACATAACGTTATAAGTTATATCGTAATAGTATACAACGTTATTCGTTATATCGTTATAGTATATAACGCTATACGTTGAAACGGTATACTACATAACGTTATACGTTATATCGTAATGCTATATAACGTTATACGTTATTTTGTAATAGTATATAACGTTATACGTTATTTTGTAATAGTACATAACGTTATACGTTATATAGTAATGGTATATAACGTTATACTTTATATCGTTATAGTATATAGCGATATACGTTATATCGTTATAGTATATAACGTTATACGTTGTAACGGTGTACTACATAACGTTATACGTTGTAACGGTGTACTACATAACGTTATACGTTGTAACGGTGTACTACATAACGTTATACGATGTAACGGTGTACTACATAACGTTATACGTTATATCGTAATAGTATACAACGTTATTCGTTATATCGTAATAGTATACAACGTTATTCGTTATATCGTTATAGTATATAACGCTATACGTTGAAACGGTATACTACATAACGTTATACGTTATATCGTAATGCTATATAACGTTATACGTTATTTTGTAATAGTATATAACGTTATACGTTATTTTGTAATAGTATATAACGTTATACGTTATATCGTAATGATATATAACGTTATACGTTATATCGTTATAGTATATAACGTTATATGTTGTAACGTTGTTCTGCATAACGTTATACGTTGTAACGGTGTACTACATCACGTTATACGTTATATCGTTATAGTATATAACGTTATACGTTATATCGTAATAGTATACAACGTTATACGTTATATAGTAATAGTATCTAACGTTATACGTTATATCGTAATAGTATATAACGTTACACGTTGTAACGGTATACTACATATCGTTATACGTTATATCGTAATAGTATATAACGTTATACGTTGTAACGTTATCCTACGTAACGCTATACGTTATATCGTTATAGTATATAACGTTATACGTTGTAACGGTGTACTACATAACGTTATACGTTGTAACGGTGTACTACATAACTTTATACGTTATATCGTAATAGTATACAACGTTATTCGTTATATCGTAATAGTATATAACGTTATACGTTATATCGTAATAGTATATAACGCTATACGTTGTAACGGTATACTACATAACGTTATACGTTATATCGTAATGCTATATAACCTTATACGATATTTTGTAATATTATATAACGTTATACGTTATTTTGTAATAGTATATAACGTTATACGTTATATCGTAATAGTATATAACGTTATACGTTGTAACGTTATCCTACGTAACGCTATACGTTATATCGTTATAGTATATAACGTTATACGTTGTAACGGTGTACTTCATAACGTTATACGTTGTAACGGTGTACTACATAACGTTAAACGTTATATCGTAATACTATACAACGTTATACGTTATATCCTAATGGTATATAACGTTATATGTTATATCGTTATCGTATATAGCGTTATACGTTGTAACGTTGTACTACATAACGTTATACGTTGTAACGGTGTACTACATAACGTTATACGTTATATCGTTATAGTATATAACGTTATACGTTATATCGTAATAGTATACAACGTTATACGTTATATAGTAATAGTATCTAACGTTATACGTTATATCGTAATAGTATATAACGTTACACGTTGTAACGGTATACTACATATCGTTATACGTTATATCGTAATAGTATATAACGTTATACGTTGTAACGTTATCCTACGTAACGCTATACGTTATATCGTTATAGTATATAACGTTATACGTTATATCGTAATAGTATACAACGTTATACGTTGTAACGGTATACTACATAGCGTTATACGTTATATGATAATAGTATACAACGTTATACGTTATATCGTAATGCTATATAACGTTATACGTTATTTTGGAATTGTATATAACGTTATACGTTATTTTGTAATAGTATATAACGTTATACGTTATTTTGTAATAGTATATAACGTCATACGTTATATCGTAATGGTATATAACGTTATACTTTATATCGTTATAGTATATAGCGATATACGTTATATCGTTATACTATATAACGTTATACGTTGTAACGGTGTACTACATAACGTTATACGTTGTAACGGTGTACTACATAACGTTATACGTTATATCGTAATAGTATACAACGTTATTCGTTATATCGTAATAGTATATAACGTTATACGTTATATCGTAATAGTATATAACGCTATACGTTGTAACGGTATACTACATAACGTTATACGTTATATCGTAATGCTATATAACGTTATACGTTATATCGAAATAGTATACTACGTTATACGTTGTAACGGTATACTACATAGCGTTATACGTTATATGATAATAGTATACAACGTTATACGTTATATCGTAATGCTATATAACGTTATACGTTATTTTGGAATTGTATATAACGTTATACGTTATTTTGTAATAGTATATAACGTTATACGTTATTTTGTAATAGTATATAACGTTATACGTTATATCGTTATGGTATATAACGTTATACTTTATATCGTTATAGTATATAGCGTTATACGTTGTAACGTTGTACTACATAACGTTATACGTTGTAACGGTGTACTACATAACGTTATAAGTTATATCGTAATAGTATACAACGTTATTCGTTATATCGTTATAGTATATAACGCTATACGTTGAAACGGTATACTACATAACGTTATACGTTATATCGTAATGCGTTACCTAATATAACCTTATACGTTATTTTGTAATATTATATAACGTTATACGTTATTTTGTAATAGTATATAACGTTATACGTTATATCGTAATGGTATATAACGTTATACGTTATATCGTTATAGTATATAGCGTTATACGTTGTAACGTTGTACTTCATAACGTTATACGTTGTAACGGTGTACTACATAACGTTAAACGTAATACTATACAACGTTATACGTTATATCCTAATGGTATATAACGTTATACGTTATATCGTTATAGTATATAACGTTATACGTTATATCGTTATACTACATAACGTTATACGTTATATCGTTATAGTATATAACGTTATACGTTGTAACGGTGCACTACATAACGTTATACGTTATATCGTTATAGTATATAACGTTATACGTTATATCGTAATAGTATACAACGTTATTCGTTATATCGTAATAGTATATAACGTTATACGTTATATCGTAATAGTATATAACGCTATACGTTTTAACGGTATACTACATAACGTTATACGTTATATCGTAATGCTATATAACCTTATACGTTATTTTGTAATATTATATAACGTTATACGTTATTTTGTAATAGTATATAACGTTATACGTTATATCGTAATGGTATATAACGTTATACGTTATATCGTTATAGTATATAGCGTTATACGTTGTAACGTTGTACTTCATAACGTTATACGTTGTAACGGTGTACTACATAACGTTAAACGTTATATCGTAATACTATACAACGTTATACGTTATATCCTAATGGTATATAACGTTATATGTTATATCGTTATCGTATATAGCGTTATACGTTGTAACGTTGTACTACATAACGTTATACGTTGTAACGGTGTACTACATAACGTTATACGTTATATCGTTATAGTATATAACGTTATACGTTATATCGTAATAGTATACAACGTTATACGTTATATAGTAATAGTATCTAACGTTATACGTTATATCGTAATAGTATATAACGTTACACGTTGTAACGGTATACTACATATCGTTATACGTTATATCGTAATAGTATATAACGTTATACGTTGTAACGTTATCCTACGTAACGCTATACGTTATATCGTTATAGTATATAACGTTATACGTTATATCGTAATAGTATACAACGTTATACGTTGTAACGGTATACTACATAGCGTTATACGTTATATGATAATAGTATACAACGTTATACGTTATATCGTAATGCTATATAACGTTATACGTTATTTTGGAATTGTATATAACGTTATACGTTATTTTGTAATAGTATATAACGTTATACGTTATTTTGTAATAGTATATAACGTTATGCGTTATATCGTAATGGTATATAACGTTATACTTTATATCGTTATAGTATATAGCGATATACGTTATATCGTTATACTATATAACGTTATACGTTGTAACGGTGTACTACATAACGTTATACGTTGTAACGGTGTACTACATAACGTTATACGTTATATCGTAATAGTATACAACGTTATTCGTTATATCGTAATAGTATATAACGTTATACGTTATATCGTAATAGTATATAACGCTATACGTTGTAACGGTATACTACATAACGTTATACGTTATATCGTAACGCTATATAACGTTATACGTTATTTTGTAATATTATATAACGTTATACGTTATTTTGTAATAGTATATAACGTTATACGTTATATCGTAATGGTATATAACGTTATACGTTATATCGTTATAGTATATAGCGTTATACGTCGTAACGTTGTACTTCATAACGTTATACGTTGTAACGGTGTACTACATAACGTTATACGTTATATTGTAATACTATACAACGTTATACGTTATATCGTAATGGTATATAACGTTATACGTTATATCGTTATAGTATATAGCGTTATACGTTGTAACGTTGTACTTCATAACGTTATACGTTGTAACGGTGTACTACATAACGTTATACGTTATATTGTAATACTATACAACGTTAGACGTTATATCCTAATGGTATATAACGTTATACGTTATATCGTTATAATATATAACGTTATACGTTGTAACGGTGCACTACATAACGTTATACGTTATATCGTTATAGTATATAACGTTATACGTTGTAACGGTGCACTACATAACGTTATACGTTATATTGTAATACTATACAACGTTATACGTTATATCCTAATGGTATATAACGTTATACGTTATATCGTTATAGTATATAACGTTATACGTTGTAACGGTGTACTACATAACGTTATACGTTGTAACGGTGTACTACATAACTTTATACGTTATATCGTAATAGTATACAACGTTATTCGTTATATCGTAATAGTATATAACGTTATACGTTATATCGTAATAGTATATAACGCTATACGTTGTAACGGTATACTACATAACGTTATACGTTATATCGTAATGCTATATAACGTTATACGTTATTTTGTAATATTATATAACGTTATACGTTATTTTGTAATAGTATATAACGTTATACGTTATATCGTTATAGTATATAACGTTATACGTTATATCGTAATAGTATACTGCGTTATACGTTGTAACGGTATACTACATAGCGTTATACGTAATATGATAATAGTATACAACGTTATAGGTTATATCGTAATGCTATATAACGTTATACGTTATTTTGGAATTGTATATAACGTTATACGTTATTTTGTAATAGTATATAACGTTATACGTTATTTTGTAATAGTATATAACGTTTTACGTTATATCGTAATGGTATATAACGTTATACTTTATATCGTTATAGTATATAGCGATATACGTTATATCGTTATACTATATAACGTTATACGTTGTAACGGTGTACTACATAACGTTATACGTTATATTGTAATACTATACAACGTTATACGTTATATCCTAATGGTATATAACGTTATACGTTATATCGTTATAGTATATAACGTTATACGTTGTAACGGTGCACTACATAACGTTATACGTTATATCGTTATAGTATATAACGTTATACGTTGTAACGGTGCACTACATAACGTTATACGTTATATTGTAATACTATACAACGTTATACGTTATATCCTAATGGTATATAACGTTATACGTTATATCGTTGTAGTATATAACGTTATACGTTGTAACGGTGCACTACATAACGTTATACGTTATATCGTTATAGTATATAACGTTATACGTTATATCGTAATAGTATACTACGTTATACGTTGTAACGGTATACTACATAGCGTTATACGTTATATGATAATAGTATACAACGTTCTACGTTATATCGTAATGCTATATAACGTTATACGTTATTTTGGAATTGTATATAACGTTATACGTTATTTTGTAATACTATACAACGTTATACGTTATATCCTAATAGTATATAACGTTATACGTTATATCGTTATGGTATATAACGTAATACTTTATATCGTTATAGTATTTAGCGTTATACGTTGTAACGTTGTACTACATAACGTTATACGTTGTAACGGTGTACTACATAACGTTATAAGTTATATCGTAATAGTATACAACGTTATTCGTTATATCGTTATAGTATATAACGCTATACGTTGAAACGGTATACTACATAACGTTATACGTTATATCGTAATGCTATATAACGTTATACGTTATTTTGTAATAGTATATAACGTTATACGTTATTTTGTAATAGTATATAACGTTATACGTTATATAGTAATGGTATATAACGTTATACTTTATATCGTTATAGTATATAGCGATATACGTTATATCGTTATAGTATATAACGTTATACGTTGTAACGGTGTACTTCATAACGTTATACGTTGTAACGGTGTACTACATAACGTTAAACGTTATATCGTAATACTATACAACGTTATACGTTATATCCTAATGGTATATAACGTTATATGTTATATCGTTATCGTATATAGCGTTATACGTTGTAACGTTGTACTACATAACGTTATACGTTGTAACGGTGTACTACATAACGTTAAACGTTATATCGTAATACTATACAACGTTATACGTTATATCCTAATGGTATATAACGTTATATGTTATATCGTTATCGTATATAGCGTTATACGTTGTAACGTTGTACTACATAACGTTATACGTTGTAACGGTGTACTACATAACGTTATACGTTATATCGTTATAGTATATAACGTTATACGTTATATCGTAATAGTATACAACGTTATACGTTATATAGTAGTAGTATCTAACGTTATACGTTATATCGTAATAGTATATAACGTTACACGTTGTAACGGTATACTACATATCGTTATACGTTATATCGTAATAGTATATAACGTTATACGTTGTAACGTTATCCTACGTAACGCTATACGTTATATCGTTATAGTATATAACGTTATACGTTATATCGTAATAGTATACAACGTTATACGTTGTAACGGTATACTACATAGCGTTATACGTTATATGATAATAGTATACAACGTTATACGTTATATCGTAATGCTATATAACGTTATACGTTATTTTGGAATTGTATATAACGTTATACGTTATTTTGTAATAGTATATAACGTTATACGTTATTTTGTAATAGTATATAACGTTATACGTTATTTTGTAATAGTATATAACGTTATGCGTTATATCGTAATGGTATATAACGTTATACTTTATATCGTTATAGTATATAGCGATATACGTTATATCGTTATACTATATAACGTTATACGTTGTAACGGTGTACTACATAACGTTATACGTTGTAACGGTGTACTACATAACGTTATACGTTATATCGTAATAGTATACAACGTTATTCGTTATATCGTAATAGTATATAACGTTATACGTTATATCGTAATAGTATATAACGCTATACGTTGTAACGGTATACTACATAACGTTATACGTTATATCGTAACGCTATATAACGTTATACGTTATTTTGTAATAGTATATAACGTTATACGTTATTTTGTAATAGTATATAACGTTATGCGTTATATCGTAATGGTATATAACGTTATACTTTATATCGTTATAGTATATAGCGATATACGTTATATCGTTATACTATATAACGTTATACGTTGTAACGGTGTACTACATAACGTTATACGTTGTAACGGTGTACTACATAACGTTATACGTTATATCGTAATAGTATACAACGTTATTCGTTATATCGTTATAGTATATAGCGATATACGTTATATCGTTATACTATATAACGTTATACGTTGTAACGGTGTACTACATAACGTTATACGTTGTAACGGTGTACTACATAACGTTATACGTTATATCGTAATAGTATACAACGTTATTCGTTATATCGTAATAGTATATAACGTTATACGTTATATCGTAATAGTATATAACGCTATACGTTGTAACGGTGTACTACATAACGTTATACGTTGTAACGGTGTACTACATAACGTTATACGTTATATCGTTATAGTATATAGCGTTATACGTTGTAACGTTGTACTTCATAACGTTATACGTTGTAACGGTGTACTACATAACGTTATACGTTATATTGTAATACTATACAACGTTATACGTTATATCCTAATGGTATATAACGTTATACGTTATATCGTTATAGTATATAACGTTATACGTTGTAACGGTGCACTACATAACGTTATACGTTATATCGTAATGCTATATAACGTTATACGTTATTTTGTAATATTATATAACGTTATACGTTATTTTGTAGTAGTATATAACGTTATACGTTATATCGTAATGGTATATAACGTTATACGTTATATCGTAATGGTATATAACGTTATACGTTATATCGTTATAGTATATAGCGTTATACGTTGTAACGTTGTACTTCATAACGTTATACGTTGTAACGGTGTACTACATAACGTTATACGTTATATTGTAATACTATACAACGTTATACGTTATATCCTAATGGTATATAACGTTATACGTTATATCGTTATAGTATATAACGTTATACGTTGTAACGGTGCACTACATAACGTTATACGTTATATCGTTATAGTATATAACGTTATACGTTGTAACGGTGCACTACATAACGTTATACGTTATATTGTAATACTATACAACGTTATACGTTATATCCTAATGGTATATAACGTTATACGTTATATCGTTATAGTATATAACGTTATACGTTGTAACGGTGTACTACATAACGTTATACGTTGTAACGGTGTACTACATAGCTTTATACGTTATATCGTAATAGTATACAACGTTATTCGTTATATCGTAATAGTATATAACGTTATACGTTATATCGTAATAGTATATAACGCTATACGTTGTAACGGTATACTACATAACGTTATACGTTATATCGTAATGCTATATAACGTTATACGTTATTTTGTAATATTATATAACGTTATACGTTATTTTGTAATAGTATATAACGTTATACGTTATATCGTTATAGTATATAACGTTATACGTTATATCGTAATAGTATACTACGTTATACGTTGTAACGGTATACTACATAGCGTTATACGTTATATGATAATAGTATACAACGTTATACGTTATATCGTAATGCTATATAACGTTATACGTTATTTTGGAATTGTATATAACGTTATACGTTATTTTGTAATAGTATATAACGTTATACGTTATTTTGTAATAGTATATAACGTTTTACGTTATATCGTAATGGTATATAACGTTATACTTTATATCGTTATAGTATATAGCGATATACGTTATATCGTTATACTATATAACGTTATACGTTGTAACGGTGTACTACATAACGTTATACGTTATATTGTAATACTATACAACGTTATACGTTATATCCTAATGGTATATAACGTTATACGTTATATCGTTATAGTATATAACGTTATACGTTGTAACGGTGCACTACATAACGTTATACGTTATATCGTTATAGTATATAACGTTATACGTTGTAACGGTGCACTACATAACGTTATACGTTATATTGTAATACTATACAACGTTATACGTTATATCCTAATGGTATATAACGTTATACGTTATATCGTTATAGTATATAACGTTATACGTTGTAACGGTGCACTACATAACGTTATACGTTATATCGTTATAGTATATAACGTTATACGTTATATCGTAATAGTATACTACGTTATACGTTGTAACGGTATACTACATAGCGTTATACGTTATATGATAATAGTATACAACGTTCTACGTTATATCGTAATGCTATATAACGTTATACGTTATTTTGGAATTGTATATAACGTTATACGTTATTTTGTAATACTATACAACGTTATACGTTATATCCTAATAGTATATAACGTTATACGTTATATCGTTATGGTATATAACGTAATACTTTATATCGTTATAGTATTTAGCGTTATACGTTGTAACGTTGTACTACATAACGTTATACGTTGTAACGGTGTACTACATAACGTTATAAGTTATATCGTAATAGTATACAACGTTATTCGTTATATCGTTATAGTATATAACGCTATACGTTGAAACGGTATACTACATAACGTTATACGTTATATCGTAATGCTATATAACGTTATACGTTATTTTGTAATAGTATATATCGTTATACGTTGTAACGGTGCACTACATAACGTTATACGTTATATTGTAATACTATACAACGTTATACGTTATATCCTAATGGTATATAACGTTATACGTTATATCGTTATAGTATATAACGTTATACGTTGTAACGGTGTACTACATAACGTTATACGTTGTAACGGTGTACTACATAACTTTATACGTTATATCGTAATAGTATACAACGTTATTCGTTATATCGTAATAGTATATAACGTTATACGTTATATCGTAATAGTATATAACGCTATACGTTGTAACGGTATACTACATAACGTTATACGTTATATCGTAATGCTATATAACGTTATACGTTATTTTGTAATATTATATAACGTTATACGTTATTTTGTAATAGTATATAACGTTATACGTTATATCGTTATAGTATATAACGTTATACGTTATATCGTAATAGTATACTACGTTATACGTTGTAACGGTATACTACATAGCGTTATACGTTATATGATAATAGTATACAACGTTATACGTTATATCGTAATGCTATATAACGTTATACGTTATTTTGGAATTGTATATAACGTTATACGTTATTTTGTAATAGTATATAACGTTATACGTTATTTTGTAATAGTATATAACGTTATACGTTATATCGTAATGGTATATAACGTTATACTTTATATCGTTATAGTATATAGCGATATACGTTATATCGTTATACTATATAACGTTATACGTTGTAACGGTGTACTACATAACGTTATACGTTATATCGTAATAGTATACAACGTTATTCGTTATATCGTAATAGTATATAACGTTATACGTTATATTGTAATAGTATACAACGTCATACGTTGTAACTGTATACTACATAGCGTTATACGTTATATGATAATAGTATACCACGTTATACGTTATATCGTAATGCTATATAACGTTATACGTTATTTTGTAATAGTATATAGTGTTATACGTTATTTCGTAATGGTATATAACGTTATAAGTTATATCGTTATAGTATATAACATTATACGTTGTAACGTTGTACTACATAACGTTATACGTTGTAACGGTGTACTACATACCGTTATACGTTATATCGTAATACTATACAACCTTATACGTTATATCGTAATGCTATATAACGTTATACGTTATTTTGTAATAGTAAATAACTTTATACGTTATATCGTTATGGTATATAACGTTATACGTTATATCGTTATAGTATATAACGTTATACGTTATATCGTTATGGTATATAACGTTATACGTTATATCGTAATAGTATACAACGTTATACGTTATATAGCAATAGGATCTAACGTTACACGTTATATTGTAATAGTATATAACGTTATACGTTGATTCGTAATAGTATATAACGTTATACGTTTTAGCGGTATACTACGTAACGTTATACGTTTTATCGTTATAGTATATAACGTTATACGTTATATCGTGATAGTATACAACGTTATACGTTACATAGCAATAGTATCTAACGTTATACGTTATTTTGTAATAGTATATAATGTTATACGTTATATCGTAATAATATACAACGTCATACGTTATATAGCAATAGGATCTAACGTTATACGTTATATCGTAATAGTATATAACGTTGTACGTTGTAACGGTATACTACATAACGCTATACGTTGTATGGTAATAGTATACAACGTTATACGTTATATCGTAATGCTATACAACGTTATACGTTATTTTGTAATAGTATATAACGTTATACGTTATATCGTTATAGTATATAACGTTATACGTTATATCGTTACAGTATATAACGTTAAATGTTATATCGTTAAGGCATATAACGTTATACGTTATTTTGTAATAGTATATAACGTTATACGTTATTTTGTAATGCTATATAACGTTATACGTTATTTTGTAATAGTATATAACGTTATACGTTACCTCGTAATAGTATATAACGTTATACGTTATATCGTAATACTATACAACGTTATACGTTATATCGTAATGCTATAGAACGTTATACGTTATTTTGTAATAGTATATAACGTTATACGTTATATCGTTATAATAAGAACGTTATACGTTATATCGTTAAGGTATATAACGTTATACGTTATTTTCTAATAGTATATAACGTTATACGTTATTTTGTAATACTATATAACGATATACGTTATTTTGTAATAGTATATAACGTTATACGTTACATCGTAATAGTATATAACGTTATACGTTATATCGTAATACTATACAACGTTATACGTTACATCGTAATGCTATAGAACGTTATACGTTATTTTGTAATAGTATATAACGTTATACGTTATATCGTTATAGTATATAACGTTATACGTTATATCGTTACAGTATATAACGTTAAACGTTATATCGTTAAGGTATATAACGTTATACGTTATTTTGTAATAGTATATAACGTTATACGTTATTTTGTAATACTATATAACGTTATATGTTATTTTGTAATAGTATATAACGTTATACGTTACCTCGTAATAGTATATAACGTTATACGTTATATCGTTATAGTATATAACGCTATACGCTGTAACGGTATACTACATAACGTTATACGTTATATCGTAATGCTATATAACGTTATACGTCATTTTGTAATATTATATAACGTTATACGTTATATCGTTAAGGTATATAACGTTATACATTATTTTCTAATAGTATATAACGTTATACGTTATTTTGTAATACTATATAACGTTATACGTTATTTTGTAGTAGTATATAACGTTATACGTTATATCGTAATGGTATATAACGTTATACGTTATATCGTTATAGTATATAACGCTATACGCTGTAACGGTATACTACATAACGTTATACGTTATATCGTTATAGTATATAACGTTATACGTTACATCGTAATAGTATATAACGTTATACGTTATATCGTAATACTATACAACGATATACGTTATATCGTAATGCTATAGAACGTTATACGTTATTTTGTAATAGTATATAACGTTATACGTTATATCGTTATAGTATATAACGTTATACGTTATATCGTTACAGTATATAACGTTAAACGTTATATCGTTAAGGTATATAACGTTATACGTTATTTTGTAATAGTATATAACGTTATACGTTATTTTGTAATACTATATAACGTTATACGTTATTTTGTAATAGTATATAACGTTATACGTTACCTCGTAATGGTATATAACGTTATACGTTATATCGTTATAGTATATAACGTTATACGTTATATCTTTCTAGTATATAACGTTATACGTTATATCGTTATGGTATGTAACGTTATACCTTATATCGTAATAATATACAACGTTATATGTTATATAGCAATAGTATCTAACGTTATACGTTATATCGTAATAGTATATAATGTTATACGTTATATCGTTATAGTATATAACGTTATACGTTATATCGTTAAGGTATATATCGTTATACGTTATTTTCTAATAGTATATAACGTTATACGTTATTTTGTAATACTATATAACGTTATACGTTATTTTGTAATAGTATATAACGTTATACGTTATATCGTAATAGTATACGACGTTATACGTTATATAGCAATAGGATCTAACGTTATACGTTATATCGTAATAGCATATAACGTTATACGTTATATCGTAATAGTATACAACGTTATATGTTATATAGCAATAGTATCTAACGTTATACGTTATATCGTGATAGTATATAACGTTATACGTTGTAACGGTATACTACATAACGTTATAAGTTATATCGTAATAGTAGATAACGTTATACGTTGTAACGTTATACTACGTAACGTTATACGTTATATCGTTATAGTATATAACGTTATACGTTATATCGTAACAGTATATAACGTTATACGTTGTAACGGTATACTACATAGCGTTATACGTTATATGATAATAGTATACAACGTTATACGTTATATCGTAATGCTATATAACGTTATACGTTATATCGTAATAGTATATAACGTTACACGTTGTAACGGTATACTACATATCGTTATACGTTATATCGTAATAGTATATAACGTTATACGTTGTAACGTTATCCTACGTAACGCTATACGTTATATCGTTATAGTATATAACGTTATACGTTATATCGTAATAGTATACAACGTTATACGTTGTAACGGTATACTACATAGCGTTATACGTTATATGATAATAGTATACAACGTTATACGTTATATCGTAATGCTATATAACGTTATACGTTATTTTGGAATTGTATATAACGTTATACGTTATTTTGTAATAGTATATAACGTTATACGTTATTTTGTAATAGTATATAACGTTATGCGTTATATCGTAATGGTATATAACGTTATACTTTATATCGTTATAGTATATAGCGATATACGTTATATCGTTATACTATATAACGTTATACGTTGTAACGGTGTACTACATAACGTTATACGTTGTAACGGTGTACTACATAACGTTATACGTTATATCGTAATAGTATACAACGTTATTCGTTATATCGTAATAGTATCTAACGTTATACGTTATATCGTAATAGTATATAACGTTACACGTTGTAACGGTATACTACATATCGTTATACGTTATATCGTAATAGTATATAACGTTATACGTTGTAACGTTATCCTACGTAACGCTATACGTTATATCGTTATAGTATATAACGTTATACGTTATATCGTAATAGTATACAACGTTATACGTTGTAACGGTATACTACATAGCGTTATACGTTATATGATAATAGTATACAACGTTATACGTTATATCGTAATGCTATATAACGTTATACGTTATTTTGGAATTGTATATAACGTTATACGTTATTTTGTAATAGTATATAACGTTATACGTTATTTTGTAATAGTATATAACGTTATGCGTTATATCGTAATGGTATATAACGTTATACTTTATATCGTTATAGTATATAGCGATATACGTTATATCGTTATACTATATAACGTTATACGTTGTAACGGTGTACTACATAACGTTATACGTTGTAACGGTGTACTACATAACGTTATACGTTATATCGTAATAGTATACAACGTTATTCGTTATATCGTAATAGTATATAACGTTATACGTTATATCGTAATAGTATATAACGCTATACGTTGTAACGGTATACTACATAACGTTATACGTTATATCGTAACGCTATATAACGTTATACGTTATTTTGTAATATTATATAACGTTATACGTTATTTTGTAATAGTATATAACGTTATACGTTATATCGTAATGGTATATAACGTTATACGTTATATCGTTATAGTATATAGCGTTATACGTTGTAACGTTGTACTTCATAACGTTATACGTTATATCGTTATAGTATATAACGTTATACGTTACATCGTAATAGTATATAACGTTATACGTTATATCGTAATACTATACAACGATATACGTTATATCGTAATGCTATAGAACGTTATACGTTATTTTGTAATAGTATATAACGTTATACGTTATATCGTTATAGTATATAACGTTATACGTTATATCGTTACAGTATATAACGTTAAACGTTATATCGTTAAGGTATATAACGTTATACGTTATTTTGTAATAGTATATAACGTTATACGTTATTTTGTAATACTATATAACGTTATACGTTATTTTGTAATAGTATATAACGTTATACGTTACCTCGTAATGGTATATAACGTTATACGTTATATCGTTATAGTATATAACGTTATACGTTATATCTTTCTAGTATATAACGTTATACGTTATATCGTTATGGTATGTAACGTTATACCTTATATCGTAATAATATACAACGTTATATGTTATATAGCAATAGTATCTAACGTTATACGTTATATCGTAATAGTATATAATGTTATACGTTATATCGTTATAGTATATAACGTTATACGTTATATCGTTAAGGTATATATCGTTATACGTTATTTTCTAATAGTATATAACGTTATACGTTATTTTGTAATACTATATAACGTTATACGTTATTTTGTAATAGTATATAACGTTATACGTTATATCGTAATAGTATACGACGTTATACGTTATATAGCAATAGGATCTAACGTTATACGTTATATCGTAATAGCATATAACGTTATACGTTATATCGTAATAGTATACAACGTTATATGTTATATAGCAATAGTATCTAACGTTATACGTTATATCGTGATAGTATATAACGTTATACGTTGTAACGGTATACTACATAACGTTATAAGTTATATCGTAATAGTAGATAACGTTATACGTTGTAACGTTATACTACGTAACGTTATACGTTATATCGTTATAGTATATAACGTTATACGTTATATCGTAACAGTATATAACGTTATACGTTGTAACGGTATACTACATAGCGTTATACGTTATATGATAATAGTATACAACGTTATACGTTATATCGTAATGCTATATAACGTTATACGTTATATCGTAATAGTATATAACGTTACACGTTGTAACGGTATACTACATATCGTTATACGTTATATCGTAATAGTATATAACGTTATACGTTGTAACGTTATCCTACGTAACGCTATACGTTATATCGTTATAGTATATAACGTTATACGTTATATCGTAATAGTATACAACGTTATACGTTGTAACGGTATACTACATAGCGTTATACGTTATATGATAATAGTATACAACGTTATACGTTATATCGTAATGCTATATAACGTTATACGTTATTTTGGAATTGTATATAACGTTATACGTTATTTTGTAATAGTATATAACGTTATACGTTATTTTGTAATAGTATATAACGTTATGCGTTATATCGTAATGGTATATAACGTTATACTTTATATCGTTATAGTATATAGCGATATACGTTATATCGTTATACTATATAACGTTATACGTTGTAACGGTGTACTACATAACGTTATACGTTGTAACGGTGTACTACATAACGTTATACGTTATATCGTAATAGTATACAACGTTATTCGTTATATCGTAATAGTATCTAACGTTATACGTTATATCGTAATAGTATATAACGTTACACGTTGTAACGGTATACTACATATCGTTATACGTTATATCGTAATAGTATATAACGTTATACGTTGTAACGTTATCCTACGTAACGCTATACGTTATATCGTTATAGTATATAACGTTATACGTTATATCGTAATAGTATACAACGTTATACGTTGTAACGGTATACTACATAGCGTTATACGTTATATGATAATAGTATACAACGTTATACGTTATATCGTAATGCTATATAACGTTATACGTTATTTTGGAATTGTATATAACGTTATACGTTATTTTGTAATAGTATATAACGTTATACGTTATTTTGTAATAGTATATAACGTTATGCGTTATATCGTAATGGTATATAACGTTATACTTTATATCGTTATAGTATATAGCGATATACGTTATATCGTTATACTATATAACGTTATACGTTGTAACGGTGTACTACATAACGTTATACGTTGTAACGGTGTACTACATAACGTTATACGTTATATCGTAATAGTATACAACGTTATTCGTTATATCGTAATAGTATATAACGTTATACGTTATATCGTAATAGTATATAACGCTATACGTTGTAACGGTATACTACATAACGTTATACGTTATATCGTAACGCTATATAACGTTATACGTTATTTTGTAATATTATATAACGTTATACGTTATTTTGTAATAGTATATAACGTTATACGTTATATCGTAATGGTATATAACGTTATACGTTATATCGTTATAGTATATAGCGTTATACGTTGTAACGTTGTACTTCATAACGTTATACGTTGTAACGGTGTACTACATAACGTTATACGTTATATTGTAATACTATACAACGTTATACGTTATATCCTAATGGTATATAACGTTATACGTTATATCGTTATAGTATATAACATTATACGTTGTAACGGTGCACTACATAACGTTATACGTTATATCGTAATGCTATATAACGTTATACGTTATTTTGTAATATTATATAACGTTATACGTTATTTTGTAGTAGTATATAACGTTATACGTTATATCGTAATGGTATATAACGTTATACGTTATATCGTAATGGTATATAACGTTAAACGTTATATCGTTATAGTATATAGCGTTATACGTTGTAACGTTGTACTTCATAACGTTATACGTTGTAACGGTGTACTACATAACGTTATACGTTATATTGTAATACTATACAACGTTATGCGTTATATCCTAATGGTATATAACGTTATACGTTATATCGTTATAGTATATAACGTTATACGTTGTAACGGTGCACTACATAACGTTATACGTTATATCGTTATAGTATATAACGTTATACGTTGTAACGGTGCACTACATAACGTTATACGTTATATTGTAATACTATACAACGTTATACGTTATATCCTAATGGTATATAACGTTATACGTTATATCGTTATAGTATATAACGTTATACGTTGTAACGGTGTACTACATAACGTTATACGTTGTAACGGTGTACTACATAACTTTATACGTTATATCGTAATAGTATACAACGTTATTCGTTATATCGTAATAGTATATAACGTTATACGTTATATCGTAATAGTATATAACGCTATACGTTGTAACGGTATACTACATAACGTTATACGTTATATCGTAATGCTATATAACGTTATACGTTATTTTGTAATATTATATAACGTTATACGTTATTTTGTAATAGTATATAACGTTATACGTTATATCGTTATAGTATATAACGTTATACGTTATATCGTAATAGTATACTACGTTATACGTTGTAACGGTATACTACATAGCGTTATACGTTATATGATAATAGTATACAACGTTATACGTTATATCGTAATGCTATATAACGTTATACGTTATTTTGGAATTGTATATAACGTTATACGTTATTTTGTAATAGTATATAACGTTATACGTTATTTTGTAATAGTATATAACGTTATACGTTATATCGTAATGGTATATAACGTTATACTTTATATCGTTATAGTATATAGCGATATACGTTATACCGTTATACTATATAACGTTATACGTTGTAACGGTGTACTACATAACGTTATACGTTATATCGTAATAGTATACAACGTTATTCGTTATATCGTAATAGTATATAACGTTATACGTTATATTGTAATAGTATACAACGTCATACGTTGTAACTGTATACTACATAGCGTTATACGTTATATGATAATAGTATACCACGTTATACGTTATATCGTAATGCTATATAACGTTATACGTTATTTTGTAATAGTATATAGTGTTATACGTTATTTCGTAATGGTATATAACGTTATAAGTTATATCGTTATAGTATATAACATTATACGTTGTAACGTTGTACTACATAACGTTATACGTTGTAACGGTGTACTACATACCGTTATACGTTATATCGTAATACTATACAACCTTATACGTTATATCGTAATGCTATATAACGTTATACGTTATTTTGTAATAGTAAATAACTTTATACGTTATATCGTTATGGTATATAACGTTATACGTTATATCGTTATAGTATATAACGTTATACGTTATATCGTTATGGTATATAACGTTATACGTTATATCGTAATAGTATACAACGTTATACGTTATATAGCAATAGGATCTAACGTTACACGTTATATTGTAATAGTATATAACGTTATACGTTGATTCGTAATAGTATATAACGTTATACGTTTTAGCGGTATACTACGTAACGTTATACGTTTTATCGTTATAGTATATAACGTTATACGTTATATCGTGATAGTATACAACGTTATACGTTACATAGCAATAGTATCTAACGTTATACGTTATTTTGTAATAGTATATAATGTTATACGTTATATCGTAATAATATACAACGTCATACGTTATATAGCAATAGGATCTAACGTTATACGTTATATCGTAATAGTATATAACGTTGTACGTTGTAACGGTATACTACATAACGCTATACGTTGTATGGTAATAGTATACAACGTTATACGTTATATCGTAATGCTATACAACGTTATACGTTATTTTGTAATAGTATATAACGTTATACGTTATATCGTTATAGTATATAACGTTATACGTTATATCGTTACAGTATATAACGTTAAATGTTATATCGTTAAGGTATATAACGTTATACGTTATTTTGTAATAGTATATAACGTTATACGTTATTTTGTAATGCTATATAACGTTATACGTTATTTTGTAATAGTATATAACGTTATACGTTACCTCGTAATAGTATATAACGTTATACGTTATATCGTAATACTATACAACGTTATACGTTATATCGTAATGCTATAGAACGTTATACGTTATTTTGTAATAGTATATAACGTTATACGTTATATCGTTATAATAAGAACGTTATACGTTATATCGTTAAGGTATATAACGTTATACGTTATTTTCTAATAGTATATAACGTTATACGTTATTTTGTAATACTATATAACGATATACGTTATTTTGTAATAGTATATAACGTTATACGTTACATCGTAATAGTATATAACGTTATACGTTATATCGTAATACTATACAACGTTATACGTTACATCGTAATGCTATAGAACGTTATACGTTATTTTGTAATAGTATATAACGTTATACGTTATATCGTTATAGTATATAACGTTATACGTTATATCGTTACAGTATATAACGTTAAACGTTATATCGTTAAGGTATATAACGTTATACGTTATTTTGTAATAGTATATAACGTTATACGTTATTTTGTAATACTATATAACGTTATATGTTATTTTGTAATAGTATATAACGTTATACGTTACCTCGTAATAGTATATAACGTTATACGTTATATCGTTATAGTATATAACGCTATACGCTGTAACGGTATACTACATAACGTTATACGTTATATCGTAATGCTATATAACGTTATACGTCATTTTGTAATATTATATAACGTTATACGTTATATCGTTAAGGTATATAACGTTATACATTATTTTCTAATAGTATATAACGTTATACGTTATTTTGTAATACTATATAACGTTATACGTTATTTTGTAGTAGTATATAACGTTATACGTTATATCGTAATGGTATATAACGTTATACGTTATATCGTTATAGTATATAACGCTATACGCTGTAACGGTATACTACATAACGTTATACGTTATATCGTTATAGTATATAACGTTATACGTTACATCGTAATAGTATATAACGTTATACGTTATATCGTAATACTATACAACGATATACGTTATATCGTAATGCTATAGAACGTTATACGTTATTTTGTAATAGTATATAACGTTATACGTTATATCGTTATAGTATATAACGTTATACGTTATATCGTTACAGTATATAACGTTAAACGTTATATCGTTAAGGTATATAACGTTATACGTTATTTTGTAATAGTATATAACGTTATACGTTATTTTGTAATACTATATAACGTTATACGTTATTTTGTAATAGTATATAACGTTATACGTTACCTCGTAATGGTATATAACGTTATACGTTATATCGTTATAGTATATAACGTTATACGTTATATCTTTCTAGTATATAACGTTATACGTTATATCGTTATGGTATGTAACGTTATACCTTATATCGTAATAATATACAACGTTATATGTTATATAGCAATAGTATCTAACGTTATACGTTATATCGTAATAGTATATAATGTTATACGTTATATCGTTATAGTATATAACGTTATACGTTATATCGTTAAGGTATATATCGTTATACGTTATTTTCTAATAGTATATAACGTTATACGTTATTTTGTAATACTATATAACGTTATACGTTATTTTGTAATAGTATATAACGTTATACGTTATATCGTAATAGTATACGACGTTATACGTTATATAGCAATAGGATCTAACGTTATACGTTATATCGTAATAGCATATAACGTTATACGTTATATCGTAATAGTATACAACGTTATATGTTATATAGCAATAGTATCTAACGTTATACGTTATATCGTGATAGTATATAACGTTATACGTTGTAACGGTATACTACATAACGTTATAAGTTATATCGTAATAGTAGATAACGTTATACGTTGTAACGTTATACTACGTAACGTTATACGTTATATCGTTATAGTATATAACGTTATACGTTATATCGTAACAGTATATAACGTTATACGTTGTAACGGTATACTACATAGCGTTATACGTTATATGATAATAGTATACAACGTTATACGTTATATCGTAATGCTATATAACGTTATACGTTATTTTGTAATAGTATATAACGTTATACGTTATATCGTAATGCTATAGAACGTTATACGTTATTTTGTAATAGTATATAACGTTATACGTTATATCGTAATGGTATATAACGTTATACGTTATATCGTTATAGTATATAGCGTTATACGTTGTAACGTTGTACTTCATAACGTTATACGTTGTAACGGTGTACTACATAACGTTATACGTTATATTGTAATACTATACAACGTTATACGTTATATCCTAATGGTATATAACGTTATACGTTGTAACGGTATACTACATAGCGTTATACGTTATATGATAATAGTATACAACGTTATACGTTATATCGTAATGCTATATAACGTTATACGTTATTTTGTAATAGTATATAACGTTATACGTTATATCGTAATGCTATAGAACGTTATACGTTATTTTCTAATAGTATATAACATATAAGTTATTTTGTAATACTATATAACGTTATACGTTATATCGTAATAGCATATAACGTTATACGTTATATCGTAATAGTATACAACGTTATATGTTATATAGCAATAGTATCTAACGTTATACGTTATATCGTGATAGCATATAACGTTATACGTTGTAACGGTATACTACATAACGTTGTACGTTATATCGTAATAGTAGATAACGTTATACGTTGTAACGTTATACTACGTAACGTTATACGTTATATCGTTATAGTATATAACGTTAAACGTTATATCGTAACAGTATACAACGTTATACGTTGTAACGGTATACTACATAGCGTTATACGTTATATGATAATAGTATACAACGTTATACGTTATATCGTAATGCTATATAACGTTATACGTTATTTTGTAATAGTATATAACGTTATACGTTATATCGTTATAGTATATAACGTTATACGTTATATCGTTACAGTATATAACGTTAAACGTTATATCGTTAAGGTATATAACGTTATACGTTATTTTGTAATAGTATATAACGTTATACGTTATTTTGTAATACTATATAACGTTATACGTTATTTTGTAATAGTATATAACGTTATACGTTAAATCGTAATGGTATATAACGTTATACGTTATATCGTTATAGTATATAACGTTATACGTTATATCTTTCTAGTATATAACGTTATACGTTATATCGTTATGGTATGTAACGTTATACCTTATATCGTAATAATATACAACGTTATACGTTATATAGCAATAGGATCTAACGTAATACGTTATATCGTAATAGTATATAATGTTATACGTTATATCGTTATAGTATATAACGTTATACGTTATATCGTTAAGGTATATATCGTTATACGTTATTTTGTAATACTATATAACGTTATACGTTATTTTGTAATAGTATATAACGTTATACGTTATATCGTAATAGTATACGACGTTATACGTTATATAGCAATAGGATCTAACGTTATACGTTATATCGTAATAGCATATAACGTTATACGTTATATCGTAATAGTATACAACGTTATATGTTATATAGCAATAGTATCTAACGTTATACGTTATATCGTGATAGTATATAACGTTATACGTTGTAACGGTATACTACATAACGTTATACGTTATATCGTAATAGTAGATAACGTTATACGTTGTAACGTTATACTACGTAACGTTATACGTTATATCGTTATAGTATATAACGTTATACGTTATATCGTAACAGTATACAACGTTATACGTTGTAACGGTATACTACATAGCGTTATACGTTATATGATAATAGTATACAACGTTATACGTTATATCGTAATGCTATATAACGTTATACGTTATTTTGTAATAGTATATAACGTTATACGTTATATCGTAATAGTATACGACGTTATACGTTATATAGCAATAGGATCTAACGTTATACGTTATATCGTAATAGCATATAACGTTATACGTTATATCGTAATAGTATACAACGTTATATGTTATATAGCAATAGTATCTAACGTTATACGTTATATCGTGATAGTATATAACGTTATACGTTGTAACGGTATACTACATAGCGTTATACGTTATATGATAATAGTATACAACGTTATACGTTATATCGTAATGCTATATAACGTTATACGTTATTTTGGAATTGTATATAACGTTATACGTTATTTTGTAATAGTATATAACGTTATACGTTATTTTGTAATAGTATATAACGTTATGCGTTATATCGTAATGGTATATAACGTTATACTTTATATCGTTATAGTATATAGCGATATACGTTATATCGTTATACTATATAACGTTATACGTTGTAACGGTGTACTACATAACGTTATACGTTGTAACGGTGTACTACATAACGTTATACGTTATATCGTAATAGTATACAACGTTATTCGTTATATCGTAATAGTATATAACGTTATACGTTATATCGTAATAGTATATAACGCTATACGTTGTAACGGTATACTACATAACGTTATACGTTATATCGTAACGCTATATAACGTTATACGTTATTTTGTAATATTATATAACGTTATACGTTATTTTGTAATAGTATATAACGTTATACGTTATATCGTAATGGTATATAACGTTATACGTTATATCGTTATAGTATATAGCGTTATACGTTGTAACGTTGTACTTCATAACGTTATACGTTGTAACGGTGTACTACATAACGTTATACGTTATATTGTAATACTATACAACGTTATACGTTATATCCTAATGGTATATAACGTTATACGTTATATCGTTATAGTATATAACGTTATACGTTGTAACGGTGCACTACATAACGTTATACGTTATATCGTAATGCTATATAACGTTATACGTTATTTTGTAATATTATATAACGTTATACGTTATTTTGTAGTAGTATATAACGTTATACGTTATATCGTAATGGTATATAACGTTATACGTTATATCGTAGTGGTATATAACGTTATACGTTATATCGTTATAGTATATAGCGTTATACGTTGTAACGTTGTACTTCATAACGTTATACGTTGTAACGGTGTACTACATAACGTTATACGTTATATTGTAATACTATACAACGTTATACGTTATATCCTAATGGTATATAACGTTATACGTTATATCGTTATAGTATATAACGTTATACGTTGTAACGGTGCACTACATAACGTTATACGTTATATCGTTATAGTATATAACGTTATACGTTATATCGTAATAGTATACTACGTTATACGTTGTAACGGTATACTACATAGCGTTATACGTTATATGATAATAGTATACAACGTTATACGTTATATCGTAATGCTATATAACGTTATACGTTATTTTGGAATTGTATATAACGTTATACGTTATTTTGTAATAGTATATAACGTTATACGTTATTTTGTAATAGTATATAACGTTATACGTTATATCGTTATGGTATATAACGTTATACTTTATATCGTTATAGTATATAGCGTTATACGTTGTAACGTTGTACTACATAACGTTATACGTTGTAACGGTGTACTACATAACGTTATAAGTTATATCGTAATAGTATACAACGTTATTCGTTATATCGTTATAGTATATAACGCTATACGTTGAAACGGTATACTACATAACGTTATACGTTATATCGTAATGCTATATAACGTTATACGTTATTTTGTAAGAGTATATAACGTTATACGTTATTTTGTAATAGTATATAACGTTATACGTTATATAGTAATGGTATATAACGTTATACTTTATATCGTTATAGTATATAGCGATATACGTTATATCGTTATAGTATATAACGTTATACGTTGTAACGGTGTACTACATAACGTTATACGTTGTAACGGTGTACTACATAACGTTATACGTTGTAACGGTGTACTACATAACGTTATACGTTGTAACGGTGTACTACATAACTTTATACGTTATATCGTAATAGTATACAACGTTATTCGTTATATCCTAATAGTATATAACGTTATACGTTATATCGTAATAGTATATAACGCTATACGTTGTAACGGTATACTACATAACGTTATACGTTATATCGTAATGCTATATAACCTTATACGTTATTTTGTAATATTATATAACTTTATACGTTATTTTGTAATAGTATATAACGTTATACGTTATATCGTAATGGTATATAACGTTATACGTTATATCGTTATAGTATATAGCGTTATACGTTGTAACGTTGTACTTCATAACGTTATACGTTGTAACGGTGTACTACATAACGTTAAACGTTATATCGTAATACTATACAACGTTATACGTTATATCCTAATGGTATATAACGTTATATGTTATATCGTTATCGTATATAGCGTTATACGTTGTAACGTTGTACTACATAACGTTATACGTTGTAACGTTGTACTACATAACGTTATACGTTATATCGTTATAGTATATAACGTTATACGTTATATCGTAATAGTATACAACGTTATACGTTATATAGTAATATTATCTAACGTTATACGTTATATCGTAATAGTATATAACGTTACACGTTGTAACGGTATACTACATATCGTTATACGTTATATCGTAATAGTATATAACGTTATACGTTGTAACGTTATCCTACGTAACGCTATACGTTATATCGTTATAGTATATAACGTTATACGTTATATCGTAATAGTATACAACGTTATACGTTGTAACGGTATACTACATAGCGTTATACGTCATATGATAATAGTATACAACGTTATACGTTATATCGTAATGCTATATAACGTTATACGTTATTTTGGAATTGTATATAACGTTATACGTTATTTTGTAATAGTATATAACGTTATACGTTATTTTGTAATAGTATATAACGTTATGCGTTATATCGTAATGGTATATAACGTTATACTTTATATCGTTATAGTATATAGCGATATACGTTATATCGTTATACTATATAACGTTATACGTTGTAACGGTGTACTACATAACGTTATACGTTGTAACGGTGTACTACATAACGTTATACGTTATATCGTAATAGTATACAACGTTATTCGTTATATCGTAATAGTATATAACGTTATACGTTATATCGTAATAGTATATAACGCTATACGTTGTAACGGTATACTACATAACGTTATACGTTATATCGTAACGCTATATAACGTTATACGTTATTTTGTAATATTATATAACGTTATACGTTATTTTGTAATAGTATATAACGTTATACGTTATATCGTAATGGTATATAACGTTATACGTTATATCGTTATAGTATATAGCGTTATACGTTGTAACGTTGTACTTCATAACGTTATACGTTGTAACGGTGTACTACATAACGTTATACGTTATATTGTAATACTATACAACGTTATACGTTATATCCTAATGGTATATAACGTTATACGTTATATCGTTATAGTATATAACGTTATACGTTGTAACGGTGCACTACATAACGTTATACGTTATATCGTAATGCTATATAACGTTATACGTTATTTTGTAATATTATATAACGTTATACGTTATTTTGTAGTAGTATATAACGTTATACGTTATATCGTAATTGTATATAACGTTATACGTTATATCGTAATGGTATATAACGTTATACGTTATATCGATATAGTATATAGCGTTATACGTTGTAACGTTGTACTTCATAACGTTATACGTTGTAACGGTGTACTACATAACGTTATACGTTATATTGTAATACTATACAACGTTATACGTTATATCCTAATGGTATATAACGTTATACGTTATATCGTTATAGTATATAACGTTATACGTTGTAACGGTGCACTACATAACGTTATACGTTATATCGTTATAGTATATAACGTTATACGTTGTAACGGTGCACTACATAACGTTATACGTTATATTGTAATACTATACAACGTTATACGTTATATCCTAATGGTATATAACGTTATACGTTATATCGTTATAGTATATAACGTTATACGTTGTAACGGTGCACTACATAACGTTATACGTTATATCGTTATAGTATATAACGTTATACGTTATATCGTAATAGTATACTACGTTATACGTTGTAACGGTATACTACATAGCGTTATACGTTATATGATAATAGTATACAACGTTATACGTTATATCGTAATGCTATATAACGTTATACGTTATTTTGGAATTGTATATAACGTTATACGTTATTTTGTAATAGTATATAACGTTATACGTTATTTTGTAATAGTATATAACGTTATACGTTATATCGTTATGGTATATAACGTTATACTTTATATCGTTATAGTATATAGCGTTATACGTTGTAACGTTGTACTACATAACGTTATACGTTGTAACGGTGTACTACATAACGTTATAAGTTATATCGTAATAGTATACAACGTTATTCGTTATATCGTTATAGTATATAACGCTATACGTTGAAACGGTATACTACATAACGTTATACGTTATATCGTAATGCTATATAACGTTATACGTTATTTTGTAAGAGTATATAACGTTATACGTTATTTTGTAATAGTATATAACGTTATACGTTATATAGTAATGGTATATAACGTTATACTTTATATCGTTATAGTATATAGCGATATACGTTATATCGTTATAGTATATAACGTTATACGTTGTAACGGTGTACTACATAACTTTATACGTTATATCGTAATAGTATACAACGTTATTCGTTATATCCTAATAGTATATAACGTTATACGTTATATCGTAGTAGTATATAACGCTATACGTTGTAACGGTATACTACATAACGTTATACGTTATATCGTAATGCTATATAACTTTATACGTTATATTGTAATATTATATAACGTTATACGTTATTTTGTAATAGTATATAACATTATACGTTATATCGTAATGGTATATAACGTTATACGTTATATCGTTATAGTATATAGCGTTATACGTTGTAACGTTGTACTTCATAACGTTATACGTTGTAACGGTGTACAACATAACGTTAAACGTAATATCGTAATACTATACAACGTTATACGTTATATCCTAATGGTATATAACGTTATACGTTATATCGTTATAGTATATAACGTTATACGTTATATCGTTATACTACATAACGTTATACGTTATATCGTTATAGTATATAACGTTATACGTTGTAACGGTGCACTACATAACGTTATACGTTATATCGTTATAGTATATAACGTTATACGTTATATCGTAATAGTATACAACGTTATTCGTTATATCGTAATAGTATATAACGTTATACGTTATATCGTAATAGTATATAACGCTATACGTTGTAACGGTATACTACATAACGTTATACGTTATATCGTAATGCTATATAACCTTATACGTTATTTTGTAATATTATATAACGTTATACGTTATTTTGTAATAGTATATAACGTTATACGTTATATCGTAATGGTATATAACGTTATACGTTATATCGTTATAGTATATAGCGTTATACGTTGTAACGTTGTACTTCATAACGTTATACGTTGTAACGGTGTACTACATAACGTTAAACGTTATATCGTAATACTATACAACGTTATACGTTATATCCTAATGGTATATAACGTTATATGTTATATCGTTATCGTATATAGCGTTATACGTTGTAACGTTGTACTACATAACGTTATACGTTGTAACGTTGTACTACATAACGTTATACGTTATATCGTTATAGTATATAACGTTATACGTTATATCGTAATAGTATACAACGTTATACGTTATATAGTAATAGTATCTAACGTTATACGTTATATCGTAATAGTATATAACGTTACACGTTGTAACGGTATACTACATATCGTTATACGTTATATCGTAATAGTATATAACGTTATACGTTGTAACGTTATCCTACGTAACGCTATACGTTATATCGTTATAGTATATAACGTTATACGTTATATCGTAATAGTATACAACGTTATACGTTGTAACGGTATACTACATAGCGTTATACGTCATATGATAATAGTATACAACGTTATACGTTATATCGTAATGCTATATAACGTTATACGTTATTTTGGAATTGTATATAACGTTATACGTTATTTTGTAATAGTATATAACGTTATACGTTATTTTGTAATAGTATATAACGTTATGCGTTATATCGTAATGGTATATAACGTTATACTTTATATCGTTATAGTATATAGCGATATACGTTATATCGTTATACTATATAACGTTATACGTTGTAACGGTGTACTACATAACGTTATACGTTGTAACGGTGTACTACATAACGTTATACGTTATATCGTAATAGTATACAACGTTATTCGTTATATCGTAATAGTATATAACGTTATACGTTATATCGTAATAGTATATAACGCTATACGTTGTAACGGTATACTACATAACGTTATACGTTATATCGTAACGCTATATAACGTTATACGTTATTTTGTAATATTATATAACGTTATACGTTATTTTGTAATAGTATATAACGTTATACGTTATATCGTAATGGTATATAACGTTATACGTTATATCGTTATAGTATATAGCGTTATACGTTGTAACGTTGTACTTCATAACGTTATACGTTGTAACGGTGTACTACATAACGTTATACGTTATATTGTAATAGTATACAACGTTATTACGTTATATCCTAATGGTATATAACGTTATACGTTATATCGTTATAGTATATAACGTTATACGTTGTAACGGTGCACTACATAACGTTATACGTTATATCGTAATGCTATATAACGTTATACGTTATTTTGTAATATTATATAACGTTATACGTTATTTTGTAGTAGTATATAACGTTATACGTTATATCGTAATGGTATATAACGTTATACGTTATATCGTAATGGTATATAACGTTATACGTTATATCGTTATAGTATATAGCGTTATACGTTGTAACGTTGTACTTCATAACGTTATACGTTGTAACGGTGTACTACATAACGTTATACGTTATATTGTAATACTATACAACGTTATACGTTATATCCTAATGGTATATAACGTTATACGTTAATCGTTATAGTATATAACGTTATACGTTGTAACGGTGCACTACATAACGTTATACGTTATATCGTTATAGTATATAACGTTATACGTTGTAACGGTGCACTACATAACGTTATACGTTATATTGTAATACTATACAACGTTATACGTTATATCCTAATGGTATATAACGTTATACGTTATATCGTTATAGTATATAACGTTATACGTTGTAACGGTGTACTACATAACGTTATACGTTGTAACGGTGTACTACATAACTTTATACGTTATATCGTAATAGTATACAACGTTATTCGTTATATCGTAATAGTATATAACGTTATACGTTATATCGTAATAGTATATAACGCTATACGTTGTAACGGTATACTACATAACGTTATACGTTATATCGTAATGCTATATAACGTTATACGTTATTTTGTAATATTATATAACGTTATACGTTATTTTGTAATAGTATATAACGTTATACGTTATATCGTTATAGTATATAACGTTATACGTTATATCGTAATAGTATACTACGTTATACGTTGTAACGCGGTATACTACATAGCGTTATACGTTATATGATAATAGTATACAACGTTATACGTTATATCGTAATGCTATATAACGTTATACGTTATTTTGGAATTGTATATAACGTTATACGTTATTTTGTAATAGTATATAACGTTATACGTTATTTTGTAATAGTATATACGTTATACGTTATATCGTAATGGTATATAACGTTATACTTTATATCGTTATAGTATATAGCGATATACGTTATATCGTTATACTATATAACGTTATACGTTGTAACGGTGTACTACATAACGTTATACGTTGTAACGGTGTACTACATAACGTTATACGTTATATCGTAATAGTATACAACGTTATTCGTTATATCGTAATAGTATATAACGTTATACGTTATATTGTAATAGTATACAACGTCATACGTTGTAACTGTATACTACATAGCGTTATACGTTATATGATAATAGTATACCACGTTATACGTTATATCGTAATGCTATATAACGTTATATGTTATTTTGTAATAGTATATAGTGTTATACGTTATTTCGTAATGGTATATAACGTTATAAGTTATATCGTTATAGTATATAACGTTATACGTTGTAACGTTGTACTACATAACGTTATACGTTGTAACGGTGTACTACATACCGTTATACGTTATATCGTAATACTATACAACCTTATACGTTATATCGTAATGCTATATAACGTTATACGTTATTTTGTAATAGTAAATAACTTTATACGTTATATCGTTATGGTATATAACGTTATACGTTATATCGTTATAGTATATAACGTTATACGTTATATCGTTATGGTATATAACGTTATACGTTATATCGTAATAGTATACAACGTTATACGTTATATAGCAATAGGATCTAACGTTACACGTTATATCGTAATAGTATATAACGTTATACGTTGATTCGTAATAGTATATAACGTTATACGTTTTAGCGGTATACTACGTAACGTTATACGTTTTATCGTTATAGTATATAACGTTATACGTTATATCGTGATAGTATACAACGTTATACGTTACATAGCAATAGTATCTAACGTTATACGTTATTTTGTAATAGTATATAATGTTATACGTTATATCGTAATAATATACAACGTCATACGTTATATAGCAATAGGATCTAACGTTATACGTTATATCGTAATAGTATATAACGTTGTACGTTGTAACGGTATACTACATAACGCTATATGTTGTATGGTAATAGTATACAACGTTATACGTTATATCGTAATGCTATACAACGTTATACGTTATTTTGTAATAGTATATAACGTTATACGTTATATCGTTATAGTATATAACGTTATACGTTATATCGTTACAGTATATAACGTTAAATGTTATATCGTTAAGGTATATAACGTTATACGTTATTTTGTAATAGTATATAACGTTATACGTTATTTTGTAATACTATATAACGTTATACGTTATTTTGTAATAGTATATAACGTTATACGTTACCTCGTAATAGTATATAACGTTATACGTTATATCGTAATACTATACAACGTTATACGTTATATCGTAATGCTATAGAACGTTATACGTTATTTTGTAATAGTATATAACGTTATACGTTATATCGTTATAATAAGAACGTTATACGTTATATCGTTAAGGTATATAACGTTATACGTTATTTTCTAATAGTATATAACGTTATACGTTATTTTGTAATACTATATAACGATATACGTTATTTTGTAATAGTATATAACGTTATACGTTACATCGTAATAGTATATAACGTTATACGTTATATCGTAATACTATACAACGTTATACGTTACATCGTAATGCTATAGAACGTTATACGTTATTTTGTAATAGTATATAACGTTATACGTTATATCGTTATAGTATATAACGTTATACGTTATATCGTTACAGTATATAACGTTAAACGTTATATCGTTAAGGTATATAACGTTATACGTTATTTTGTAATAGTATATAACGTTATACGTTATTTTGTAATACTATATAACGTTATATGTTATTTTGTAATAGTATATAACGTTATACGTTACCTCGTAATAGTATATAACGTTATACGTTATATCGTTATAGTATATAACGCTATACGCTGTAACGGTATACTACATAACGTTATACGTTATATCGTAATGCTATATAACGTTATACGTCATTTTGTAATATTATATAACGTTATACGTTATATCGTTAAGGTATATAACGTTATACATTATTTTCTAATAGTATATAACGTTATACGTTATTTTGTAATACTATATAACGTTATACGTTATTTTGTAGTAGTATATAACGTTATACGTTATATCGTAATGGTATATAACGTTATACGTTATATCGTTATAGTATATAACGCTATACGCTGTAACGGTATACTACATAACGTTATACGTTATATCGTTATAGTATATAACGTTATACGTTACATCGTAATAGTATATAACGTTATACGTTATATCGTAATACTATACAACGATATACGTTATATCGTAATGCTATAGAACGTTATACGTTATTTTGTAATAGTATATAACGTTATACGTTATATCGTTATAGTATATAACGTTATACG
Source organism: Bombus affinis (assembly GCF_024516045.1). Taxonomy (NCBI): domain Eukaryota; kingdom Metazoa; phylum Arthropoda; class Insecta; order Hymenoptera; family Apidae; genus Bombus; species Bombus affinis. The sequence goes on from NW_026109173.1 coordinate 54,252, forward strand.
TTATATCGTTACAGTATATAACGTTAAACGTTATATCGTTAAGGTATATAACGTTATACGTTATTTTGTAATAGTATATAACGTTATACGTTATTTTGTAATACTATATAACGTTATACGTTATTTTGTAATAGTATATAACGTTATACGTTACCTCGTAATGGTATATAACGTTATACGTTATATCGTTATAGTATATAACGTTATACGTTATATCTTTCTAGTATATAACGTTATACGTTATATCGTTATGGTATGTAACGTTATACCTTATATCGTAATAATATACAACGTTATACGTTATATAGCAATAGGATCTAACGTTATACGTTATATCGTAATAGTATATAATGTTATACGTTATATCGTTATAGTATATAACGTTATACGTTATATCGTTAAGGTATATATCGTTATACGTTATTTTCTAATAGTATATAACGTTATACGTTATTTTGTAATACTATATAACGTTATACGTTATTTTGTAATAGTATATAACGTTATACGTTATATCGTAATAGTATACGACGTTATACGTTATATAGCAATAGGATCTAACGTTATACGTTATATCGTAATAGCATATAACGTTATACGTTATATCGTAATAGTATACAACGTTATATGTTATATAGCAATAGTATCTAACGTTATACGTTATATCGTGATAGTATATAACGTTATACGTTGTAACGGTATACTACATAACGTTATAAGTTATATCGTAATAGTAGATAACGTTATACGTTGTAACGTTATACTACGTAACGTTATACGTTATATCGTTATAGTATATAACGTTATACGTTATATCGTAACAGTATACAACGTTATACGTTGTAACGGTATACTACATAGCGTTATACGTTATATGATAATAGTATACAACGTTATACGTTATATCGTAATGCTATATAACGTTATACGTTATTTTGTAATAGTATATAACGTTATACGTTATATCGTAATGCTATAGAACGTTATACGTTATTTTGTAATAGTATATAACGTTATACGTTATATCGTTATAGTATATAAGGTTATACGCTATATCGCTATAGTATATAACGTTATACGTTATATCGTTAAGGTATATAACGTTATACGTCATTTTGTAATAATATATAACGTTATACGTTATATCGTTATAGTATATAACGTTATACGTTATATCGTTATAGTATATAACGTTATACGTTATATCGTTAAGGTATATAACGTTATACGTTATTTTGTAATAGTATATAACGTTATACGTTATTTTGTAATACTATATAACGTTATACGTTATTTTGTAATAGTATATAACGTTATACGTTACCTCGTAATAGTATATAACGTTATACGTTGTAACGGTGTACTGCATAACGTTATACGTTATAACGGTGTACTACATAAAGTTATACGCTATATCGTAATAGTATATAACGTTATACGTTGTAACGTTATACTACGTAACGTTATACGTTATATCGTTATAGTATATAACGTTATACGTTATATTGTAATAGTATACAACGTTATTCGTTATATCGTTATAGTATATAACGCTATACGTTGAAACGGTATACTACATAGCGTTATACGTTATATGATAATAGTATACCACGTTATACGTTATATAGTAATGCTATATAACGTTATACGTTATTTTGTAATAGTATATAGTGTTATACGTTATTTCGTAATGGTATATAACGTTATAAGTTATATCGTTATAGTATATAACGTAATACGTTGTAACGTTGTACTACATAACGTTATACGTTGTAACGGTGTACTACATACCGTTATACGTTATATCGTAATACTATACAACCTTATACGTTATATCGTAATGCTATATAACGTTATACGTTATTTTGTAATAGTAAATAACTTTATACGTTATTTTGTAATAGTATATAACGTTATACGTTATATCGTTATAGTATATAACGTTATACGTTATATCGTTACAGTATATAACGTTAAACTTTATATCGTTAAGGTATATAACGTTATACGTTATTTTGTAATAGTATATAACGTTATACGTTATTTTGTAATACAATATAACGTTATACGTTATTTTGTAATACAATATAACGTTATACGTTATTTTGTAATAGTATATAACGTTATACGTTATATCGTAGTATTATACATAGTTATACGTTATTATGTAATAGTATATAACGTTACACGTTATATCGTAATACCAGACAACGTTATACGATATATCGTAATAGTATATATCGTTATACGTTGTAACGGTATACTACATAACGTTATACGTTATATCGTAATAGTATACAACGTTATACGTTATATCGTAAGGCTATACAACGTTATACGTTATTTTGTAATAGTATATAACGTTATACGTTACATCGTAATAGTATATAACGTTATACGTTATATCGTAATACTATACAACGTTATACGTTATATCGTAATGCTATAGAACATTATACGTTATTTTGTAATAGTATATAAAGTTACACCTTATTTTGTAATACTATATAACGTTATACGTTATTTTGTAATAGTATATAACGTTATACGTTATTTTGTAATAGTATATAACGTTATACGTTACATCGTAATAGTATATAACGTTATACGTTATATCGTTACAGTATATAACGTTAAACGTTATATCGTTAAGGTATATAACGTTATACGTTATTTTGTAATAGTATATAACGTTATACGTTATTTTGTAATACTATATAACGTTATACGTTATTTTGTAATAGTATATAACGTTATACGTTACCTCGTAATGGTATATAACGTTATACGTTATATCGTTATAGTATATAACGTTATACGTTATATCTTTCTAGTATATAACGTTATACGTTATATCGTTATGGTATGTAACGTTATACCTTATATCGTAATAATATACAACGTTATACGTTATATAGCAATAGGATCTAACGTTATACGTTATATCGTAATAGTATATAATGTTATACGTTATATCGTTATAGTATATAACGTTATACGTTATATCGTTAAGGTATATATCGTTATACGTTATTTTCTAATAGTATATAACGTTATACGTTATTATGTAATACTATATAACGTTATACGTTATTTTGTAATAGTATATAACGTTATACGTTATATCGTAATAGTATACGACGTTATACGTTATATAGCAATAGGATCTAACGTTATACGTTATATCGTAATAGCATATAACGTTATACGTTATATCGTAATAGTATACAACGTTATATGTTATATAGCAATAGTATCTAACGTTATACGTTATATCGTGATAGTATATAACGTTATACGTTGTAACGGTATACTACATAACGTTATAAGTTATATCGTAATAGTAGATAACGTTATACGTTGTAACGTTATACTACGTAACGTTATACGTTATATCGTTATAGTATATAACGTTATACGTTATATCGTAACAGTATACAACGTTATACGTTGTAACGGTATACTACATAGCGTTATACGTTATATGATAATAGTATACAACGTTATACGTTATATCGTAATGCTATATAACGTTATACGTTATTTTGTAATAGTATATAACGTTATACGTTATATCGTAATGCTATAGAACGTTATACGTTATTTTGTAATAGTATATAACGTTATACGTTATATCGTTATAGTATATAAGGTTATACGCTATATCGCTATAGTATATAACGTTATACGTTATATCGTTAAGGTATATAACGTTATACGTCATTTTGTAATAATATATAACGTTATACGTTATATCGTTATAGTATATAACGTTATACGTTATATCGTTATAGTATATAACGTTATACGTTATATCGTTAAGGTATATAACGTTATACGTTATTTTGTAATAGTATATAACGTTATACGTTATTTTGTAATACTATATAACGTTATACGTTATTTTGTAATAGTATATAACGTTATACGTTACCTCGTAATAGTATATAACGTTATACGTTGTAACGGTGTACTGCATAACGTTATACGTTATAACGGTGTACTACATAAAGTTATACGCTATATCGTAATAGTATATAACGTTATACGTTGTAACGTTATACTACGTAACGTTATACGTTATATCGTTATAGTATATAACGTTATACGTTATATTGTAATAGTATACAACGTTATTCGTTATATCGTTATAGTATATAACGCTATACGTTGAAACGGTATACTACATAGCGTTATACGTTATATGATAATAGTATACCACGTTATACGTTATATAGTAATGCTATATAACGTTATACGTTATTTTGTAATAGTATATAGTGTTATACGTTATTTCGTAATGGTATATAACGTTATAAGTTATATCGTTATAGTATATAACGTAATACGTTGTAACGTTGTACTACATAACGTTATACGTTGTAACGGTGTACTACATACCGTTATACGTTATATCGTAATACTATACAACCTTATACGTTATATCGTAATGCTATATAACGTTATACGTTATTTTGTAATAGTAAATAACTTTATACGTTATTTTGTAATAGTATATAACGTTATACGTTATATCGTTATAGTATATAACGTTATACGTTATATCGTTACAGTATATAACGTTAAACTTTATATCGTTAAGGTATATAACGTTATACGTTATTTTGTAATAGTATATAACGTTATACGTTATTTTGTAATACAATATAACGTTATACGTTATTTTGTAATAGTATATAACGTTATACGTTATATCGTAGTATTATACATAGTTATACGTTATTATGTAATAGTATATAACGTTACACGTTATATCGTAATACCAGACAACGTTATACGATATATCGTAATAGTATATATCGTTATACGTTGTAACGGTATACTACATAACGTTATACGTTATATCGTAATAGTATACAACGTTATACGTTATATCGTAAGGCTATACAACGTTATACGTTATTTTGTAATAGTATATAACGTTATACGTTACATCGTAATAGTATATAACGTTATACGTTATATCGTAATACTATACAACGTTATACGTTATATCGTAATGCTATAGAACATTATACGTTATTTTGTAATAGTATATAAAGTTACACCTTATTTTGTAATACTATATAACGTTATACGTTATTTTGTAATAGTATATAACGTTATACGTTATTTTGTAATAGTATATAAAGTAATACGTTACATCGTAATAGTATATAACGTTATACGTTATTTTGCAATAGTATATAACGTTATACGTTATATCGTAATACTATACAACGTTATACGTTATATCGTAATGCTATAGAACATTATACGTTATTTTGTAATAGTATATAAAGTTACACCTTATTTTGTAATACTATATAACGTTATACGTTATTTTGTAATAGTATATAACGTTATACGTTATATCGTAGTATTATACATAGTTATACGTTATTATGTAATAGTATATAACGTTATACGTTATATCGTAATATCAGACAACGTTATACGTCATATCGTAATAGTATATAACGTTATACGTTTGTAACGGTATACTACATAACGTTATACGTTATATCGTAATAGAATACAACGTTATACGTTATATCATAATGCTATATAACGTTATACGTTATTTTGTAATAGTATATAACGTTATACGTTATTTTGTAATAGTATATAGCGTTATACGTTATATCGTAATACTATCCAACCTTATACGTTATATCGTAATACTATATAACGTTATACGTTATTTTGTAATAGTATATAACGTTATACTTTATATCGTTATAGTATATAACGTTATACGTTATATCTTTATAGTATATAACGTTATACGTTATGTCGTTATGGTATATAACGTTATACGTTATTTTGTAATAGTATATAACGTTATACGTTATTTTGTAATAGTATATAACGTTATACGTTATATCGTAATGGTATATAACGTTATACGTTGTAACGGTATACTACATAACGTTATACGTCATATCGTAATAGTATATAACGTTATACGCTGTAACGTTATACCACGTAACGTTATACGTTATATCGTAATAGTATACAACGTTATACGTTATATAGCAATAGTATCTAACGTTATACGTTATATCGTAATACTGTCCAACCTTATACGTTATATCGTAATGCTATATAACGTTATACGTTATTTTGTAATAGTATCTAACGTTATACGTTATATCGTTATAGTATATAACGTTACACGTTATATCTTTATAATATATTACGTTATACGTTATATCGTTATAGTATATAACGTTATACGTTGTAACGTTGTTCTACATAACGTTATACGTTGTAACGGTGTACTACATAACGTTATACGTTATATCGTAATACTATACAACGTTATACGTTATATCGTAATGGTATATAACGTTATACGTTATATCGATATAGTATATAACGTTATACGTTATTTTGTAATAGTATATAACGTTATACGTTATATCGTAATGGTATATAACGTTATACGTTATATCGTAATGGTATATAACGTTATACGTTGTAACGGTATACTACATAACGTTATACGTCATATCGTAATAGTATATAACGTTATACGCTGTAACGTTATACCACGTAACGTTATACGTTATATCGTAATAGTATACAACGTTATACGTTATATAGCAATAGTATCTAACGTTATACGTTATATCGTAATACTGTCCAACCTGATACGTTATATCGTAGTGCTATATAACGTTATACGTTATTTTGTAATAGTATATAACGTTATACGGTATATCGTTATAGTATATAACGTTATACGTTATATCTTTATAATATATTATGTTATACGTTATATCGTTATAGTATATAACGTTATGCGTTGTATCGTTGTTCTACATAACGTTATACGTTGTAACGGTGTACTACATAACGTTATACGTTATATCGTAATACTATACAACGTTATACGTTATATCGTAATGGTATATAACGTTATACATTATATCGATATAGCATATAACGTTATACGTTATTTTGTAATAGTATATAACGTTATACGTTATATCGTTATAGTATATAACGTTATACGTTATATCTTTATAATATATAACGTTATACGTTATATCGTTATATTATATAACGTTATACGTTGTAACGTTGTTTTACATAACGCTATACGTTGTAACGGTGTACTACATAACGTCATGCGTTATATCGTAATACTATACAACGTTATACGTTATATCGTGATAGTATATAACGTTATACGCTATATCGTTATAGTATATAACGTTATACGTTATTTTGTAATAGTATATAACGTTATACGTTATATCGTTATAGTATATAACGTTATACGTTATATCGTTACAGTATATAACGTTAAACGTTATATCTTTATAGTATATAACGTTATACGTTATGTCGTTATGGTATATAACGTTATACGTTATTTTGTAATAGTATATAACGTTATACGTTATTTTGTAATAGTATATAACGTTATACGTTATATCGTAATGGTATATAACGTTATACGTTGTAACGGTATACTACATAACGTTATACGTCATATCGTAATAGTATATAACGTTATACGCTGTAACGTTATACCACGTAACGTTATACGTTATATCGTAATAGTATACAACGTTATACGTTATATAGCAATAGTATCTAACGTTATACGTTATATCGTAATACTGTCCAACCTTATACGTTATATCGTAATGCTATATAACGTTATACGTTATTTTGTAATAGTATCTAACGTTATACGTTATATCGTTATAGTATATAACGTTACACGTTATATCTTTATAATATATTACGTTATACGTTATATCGTTATAGTATATAACGTTATACGTTGTAACGTTGTTCTACATAACGTTATACGTTGTAACGGTGTACTACATAACGTTATACGTTATATCGTAATACTATACAACGTTATACGTTATATCGTAATGGTATATAACGTTATACGTTATATCGATATAGTATATAACGTTATACGTTATTTTGTAATAGTATATAACATTATACGTTATATCGTAATGGTATATAACGTTATACGTTATATCGTAATGGTATATAACGTTATACGTTGTAACGGTATACTACATAACGTTATACGTCATATCGTAATAGTATATAACGTTATACGCTGTAACGTTATACCACGTAACGTTATACGTTATATCGTAATAGTATACAACGTTATACGTTATATAGCAATAGTATCTAACGTTATACGTTATATCGTAATACTGTCCAACCTGATACGTTATATCGTAATGCTATATAACGTTATACGTTATTTTGTAATAGTATATAACGTTATACGGTATATCGTTATAGTATATAACGTTATACGGTATATCGTTATAGTATATAACGTTATACGTTATATCTTTATAATATATTATGTTATACGTTATATCGTTATAGTATATAACGTTATGCGTTGTATCGTTGTTCTACATAACGTTATACGTTGTAACGGTGTACTACATAACGTTATACGTTATATCGTAATACTATACAACGTTATACGTTATATCGTAATGGTATATAACGTTACACATTATATCGATATAGCATATAACGTTATACGTTATTTTGTAATAGTATATAACGTTATACGTTATATCGTTATAGTATATAACGTTATACGTTATATCTTTATAATATATAACGTTATACGTTATATCGTTATATTATATAACGTTATACGTTGTAACGTTGTTCTACATAACGTTATACGTTGTAACGGTGTACTACATAACGTCATACGTTATATCGTAATACTATACAACGTTATACGTTATATCGTGATGGTATATAACGTTATACGCTATATCGTTATAGTATATAACGTTATACGTTATTTTGTAATAGTATATAACGTTATACGTTATATCGTAGTATTATACATAGTTATACGTTATTATGTAATAGTATATAACGTTACACGTTATATCGTAATACCAGACAACGTTATACGATATATCGTAATAGTATATATCGTTATACGTTGTAACGGTATACTACATAACGTTATACGTTATATCGTAATAGTATACAACGTTATACGTTATATCGTAAGGCTATACAACGTTATACGTTATTTTGTAATAGTATATAACGTTATACGTTACATCGTAATAGTATATAACGTTATACGTTATATCGTAATACTATACAACGTTATACGTTATATCGTAATGCTATAGAACATTATACGTTATTTTGTAATAGTATATAAAGTTACACCTTATTTTGTAATACTATATAACGTTATACGTTATTTTGTAATAGTATATAACGTTATACGTTATTTTGTAATATTATATAACGTTATACGTTATATCGTAATGGTATATAACGTTATACGTTGTAACGGTATACTACATAACGTTATACGTTAAATCGTAATAGTATACAACGTTATACGTTATATCGTAAGGCTATACAACGTTATACGTTATTTTGTAATAGTATATAATGTTATACGTTACATCGTATTAGTATATAACGTTATACGTTATATCGTAATACTATACAACGTTATACGTTATATCGTAATGCTATAGAACATTATACGTTATTTTGTAATAGTATATAACGTTATACGTTATATCGTAGTATTATACATAGTTATACGTTATTATGTAATAGTATATAACGTTACACGTTATATCGTAATACCAGACAACGTTATACGATATATCGTAATAGTATATATCGTTATACGTTGTAACGGTATACTAAATAACGTTATACGTTATATCGTAATAGTATACAACGTTATACGTTATATCGTAAGGCTATACAACGTTATACGTTATTTTGTAATAGTATATAACGTTATACGTTACATCGTAATAGTATATAACGTTATACGTTATATCGTAATACTATACAACGTTATACGTTATATCGTAATGCTATAGAACATTATACGTTATTTTGTAATAGTATATAAAGTTACACCTTATTTTGTAATACTATATAACGTTATACGTTATTTTGTAATAGTATATAACGTTATACGTTATTTTGTAATATTATATAACGTTATACGTTATATCGTAATGGTATATAACGTTATACGTTGTAACGGTATACTACATAACGTTATACGTTAAATCGTAATAGTATACAACGTTATACGTTATATCGTAAGGCTATACAACGTTATACGTTATTTTGTAATAGTATATAATGTTATACGTTACATCGTAATAGTATATAACGTTATACGTTATATCGTAATACTATACAACGTTATACGTTATATCGTAATGCTATAGAACATTATACGTTATTTTGTAATAGTATATAAAGTTACACCTTATTTTGTAATACTATATAACGTTATACGTTATTTTGTAATAGTATATAACGTTATACGTTATTTTGTAATAGTATATAACGTTATACGTTATATCGTAATGGTATATAACGTTATACGTTATATCGTTGTAGTATATAACGTTATACGTTGTAACGTTGTTCTACATAACGTTATACGTTGTAACGGTGTACTACATAACGTCATACGTTATATCGTAATACTATACAACGTTATACGTTATTTTGTAATAGTATATAACGTTATACGTTATTTTGTAATAGTATATAACGTTATACGTTATATCGTAATGGTATATAACGTTAAACGTTGTAACGGTGTACTACATAACGTTATACGTCATATCGTAATAGTATATAACGTTATACGCTGTAACGTTATACCACGTAACGTTATACGTTATATCGTAATACTGTCCAACCTGATACGTTATATCGTAATGCTATATAACGTTATACGTTATTTTGTAATAGTATATAACGTTATACGGTATACCGTTATAGTATATAACGTTATACGTCATATCTTTATAATATATTATGTTATACGTTATATCGTTATAGTATATAACGTTATGCGTTGTAACGTTGTTCTACATAACGTTATACGTTGTAACGGTGTACTACATAACGTTATACGTTATATCGTAATACTATACAACGTTATACGTTATATCGTAATGGTATATAACGCTATACGTTATATCGATATAGCATATAACGTTATACGTTATTTTGTAATAGTATATAACGTTATACGTTATATCGCTATAGTATATAACGTTATACGTTATATCTTTATAATATATAACGTTATACGTTATATCGTTATAGTATATAACGTTATACGTTGTAACGTTGTTCTACATAACGTTATACGTTGTAACGGTGTACTACATAACGTCATACGTTATATCGTAATACTATACAACGTTATACGTTATATCGTAATGGTATATAACGTTATACGCTATATCGTTATAGTATATAACGTTATACGTTATTTTGTAATAGTATATAACGTTATACGTTATATCGTTATAGTATATAACGTTATACGTTATATCGTTACAGAATATAACGTTAAACGTTATATCGTTAAGGTATATAACGTTATACGTTATTTTGTAATAGTATATAACGTTATACGTTATTTTGTAATACTATATAACGTTATACGTTATTTTGTAATAGTATATAACGTTATACGTTATATCGTAGTATTATACATAGTTATACGTTATTATGTAATAGTATATAACGTTACACGTTATATCGTAATACCAGACAACGTTATACGATATATCGTAATAGTATATATCGTTATACGTTGTAACGCTATACTACATAACGTTATACGTTATATCGTAATAGTATACAACGTTATACGTTATATCGTAAGGCTATACAACGTTATACGTTATTTTGTAATAGTATATAACGTTATACGTTACATCGTAATAGTATATAACGTTATACGTTATATCGTAATACTATACAACGTTATACGTTATATCGTAATGCTATAGATCATTATACGTTATTTTGTAATAGTATATAAAGTTACACCTTATTTTGTAATACTATATAACGTTATACGTTATTTTGTAATAGTATATAACGTTATACGTTATTTTGTAATAGTATATAACGTTATACGTTATATCGTAATGGTATATAACGTTATACGTTGTAACGGTATACTACATAACGTTATACGTCATATCGTAATAGTATATAACGTTATACGTTGTAACGTTATCCTACGTAACGCTATACGTTATATCGTTATAGTATATAACGTTATACGATATATCGTAATAGTATACAACGTTATACGTTGAAACGGTATACTACATAGCGTTATACGTTATATGATAATAGTATACAACGTTATACGTTATATCGTAATGCTATATAACGTTATACGTTATTTTGGAATTGTATATAACGTTATACGTTATTTTGTAATAGTATATAACGTTATACGTTATTTTGTAATAGCATGTAACGTTATACGTTATATCGTAATGGTATATAACGTTATACTTTATATCGTTATAGTATATAGCGATATACGTTATATCGTTATACTATATAACGTTATACGTTGTAACGGTGTACTACATAACGTTATACGTTGTAACGGTGTACTACATAACGTTATACGTTATATCGTAATAGTATACAACGTTATTCGTTATATCGTAATAGTATATAACGTTATACGTTATATCGTAATAGTATATAACGCTATACGTTGTAACGGTATACTACATAACGTTATACGTTATATCGTAATGCTATATAACGTTATACGTTATTTTGTAATATTATATAAAGTTATACGTTATTTTGTAATAGTATATAACGTTATACGTTATATCGTAATGGTATATAACGTTATACGTTATATCGTTATAGTATATAGCGTTATACGTTGTAACGTTGTACTTCATAACGTTATACGTTGTAACGGTGTACTACATAACGTTATACGTTATATTGTAATACTATACAACGTTATACGTTATATCCTAATGGTATATAACGTTATACGTTATATCGTTATAGTATATAACGTTATACGTTGTAACGGTTCACTACATAACGTTATACGTTATATCGTTATAGTATATAACGTTATACGTTATATCGTAATAGTATACTACGTTATACGTTGTAACGGTATACTACATAGCGTTATACGTTATATGATAATAGTATACAACGTTATACGTTATATCGTAATGCTATATAACGTTATACGTTATTTTGGAATTGTATATAACGTTATACGTTATTTTGTAATAGTATATAACGTTATACGTTATTTTGTAATAGTATATAACGTTATACGTTATATCGTTATGGTATATAACGTTATACTTTATATCGTTATAGTATATAGCGTTATACGTTGTAACGTTGTACTACATAACGTTATACGTTGTAACGGTGTACTACATAACGTTATAAGTTATATCGTAATAGTATACAACGTTATTCGTTATATCGTTATAGTATATAACGCTATACGTTGAAACGGTATACTACATAACGTTATACGTTATATCGTAATGCTATATAACGTTATACGTTATTTTGTAAGAGTATATAACGTTATACGTTATTTTGTAATAGTATATAACGTTATACGTTATATAGTAATGGTATATAACGTTATACTATATATCGTTATAGTATATAGCGATATACGTTATATCGTTATAGTATATAACGTTATACGTTGTAACGGTGTACTACATAACGTTATACGTTGTAACGGTGTACTACATAACGTTATACGTTGTAACGGTGTACTACATAACGTTATACGTTGTAACGGTATACTACATAACGTTATACGTTATATCGTAATGCTATATAACCTTATACGTTATTTTGTAATATTATATAACGTTATACGTTATTTTGTAATAGTATATAACGTTATACGTTATATCGTAATAGTATACAACGTTATTCGTTATATCGTAATAGTATATAACGTTATACGTTATATCGTAATAGTATATAACGCTATACGTTGTAACGGTATACTACATAACGTTATACGTTATATCGTAATGCTATATAACCTTATACGTTATTTTGTAATATTATATAACGTTATACGTTATTTTGTAATAGTATATAACGTTATACGTTATATCGTAATGGTATATAACGTTATACGTTATATCGTTATAGTATATAGCGTTATACGTTGTAACGTTGTACTTCATAACGTTATACGTTGTAACGGTGTACTACATAACGTTAAACGTTATATCGTAATACTATACAACGTTATACGTTATATCCTAATGGTATATAACGTTATATGTTATATCGTTATCGTATATAGCGTTATACGTTGTAACGTTGTACTACATAACGTTATACGTTGTAACGGTGTACTACATAACGTTATACGTTATATCGTTATAGTATATAACGTTATACGTTATATCGTAATAGTATACAACGTTATACGTTATATAGTAATAGTATCTAACGTTATACGTTATATCGTAATAGTACATAACGTTACACGTTGTAACGGTATACTACATATCGTTATACGTTATATCGTAATAGTATATAACGTTATACGTTGTAACGTTATCCTACGTAACGCTATACGTTATATCGTTATAGTATATAACGTTATACGTTATATCGTAATAGTATACAACGTTATACGTTGTAACGGTATACTACATAGCGTTATACGTTATATGATAATAGTATACAACGTTATACGTTATATCGTAATGCTATATAACGTTATACGTTATTTTGGAATTGTATATAACGTTATACGTTATTTTGTAATAGTATATAACGTTATACGTTATTTTGTAATAGTATATAACGTTATGCGTTATATCGTAATGGTATATAACGTTATACTTTATATCGTTATAGTATATAGCGATATACGTTATATCGTTATACTATATAACGTTATACGTTGTAACGGTGTACTACATAACGTTATACGTTGTAACGGTGTACTACATAACGTTATACGTTATATCGTAATAGTATACAACGTTATTCGTTATATCGTAATAGTATATAACGTTATACGTTATATCGTAATAGTGTATAACGCTATACGTTGTAACGGTATACTACATAACGTTATACGTTATATCGTAACGCTATATAACGTTATACGTTATTTTGTAATATTATATAACGTTATACGTTATTTTGTAATAGTATATAACGTTATACGTTATATCGTAATGGTATATAACGTTATACGTTATATCGTTATAGTATATAGCGTTATACGTTGTAACGTTGTACTTCATAACGTTATACGTTGTAACGGTGTACTACATAACGTTATACGTTATATTGTAATACTATACAACGTTATACGTTATATCCTAATGGTATATAACGTTATACGTTATATCGTTTTAGTATATAACGTTATACGTTGTAACGGTGCACTACATAACGTTATACGTTATATCGTAATGCTATATAACGTTATACGTTATTTTGTAATATTATATAACGTTATACGTTATTTTGTAGTAGTATATAACGTTATACGTTATATCGTAATGGTATATAACGTTATACGTTATATCGTAATGGTATATAACGTTATACGTTATATCGTTATAGTATATAGCGTTATACGTTGTAACGTTGTACTTCATAACGTTATACGTTGTAACGGTGTACTACATAACGTTATACGTTATATTGTAATACTATACAACGTTATACGTTATATCCTAATGGTATATAACGTTATACGTTATATCGTTATAGTATATAACGTTATACGTTGTAACGGTGCACTACATAACGTTATACGTTATATCGTTATAGTATATAACGTTATACGTTGTAACGGTGCACTACATAACGTTATACGTTATATTGTAATACTATACAACGTTATACGTTATATCCTAATGGTATATAACGTTATACGTTATATCGTTATAGTATATAACGTTATACGTTGTAACGGTGTACTACATAACGTTATACGTTGTAACGGTGTACTACATAACTTTATACGTTATATCGTAATAGTATACAACGTTATTCGTTATATCGTAATAGTATATACCGTTATACGTTATATCGTAATAGTATATAACGCTATACGTTGTAACGGTATACTACATAACGTTATACGTTATATCGTAATGCTATATAACGTTATACGTTATTTTGTAATATTATATAACGTTATACGTTATTTTGTAATAGTATATAACGTTATACGTTATATCGTTATAGTATATAACGTTATACGTTATATCGTAATAGTATACTACGTTATACGTTGTAACGGTATACTACATAGCGTTATACGTTATATGATAATAGTATACAACGTTATACGTTATATCGTAATGCTATATAACGTTATACGTTATTTTGGAATTGTATATAACGTTATACGTTATTTTGTAATAGTATATAACGTTATACGTTATTTTGTAATAGTATATAACGTTATACGTTATATCGTAATGGTATATAACGTTATACTTTATATCGTTATAGTATATAGCGATATACGTTATATCGTTATACTATATAACGTTATACGTTGTAACGGTGTACTACATAACGTTATACGTTGTAACGGTGTACTACATAACGTTATACGTTATATCGTAATAGTATACAACGTTATTCGTTATATCGTAATAGTATATAACGTTATACGTTATATTGTAATAGTATACAACGTCATACGTTGTAACTGTATACTACATAGCGTTATACGTTATATGATAATAGTATACCACGTTATACGTTATATCGTAATGCTATATAACGTTATACGTTATTTTGTAATAGTAAATAACTTTATACGTTATATCGTTATGGTATATAACGTTATACGTTATATCGTTATAGTATATAACGTTATACGTTGTAACGTTGTACTACATAACGTTATACGTTGTAACGGTGTACTACATACTGTTATACGTTATATCGTAATACTATACAACCTTATACGTTATATCGTAATGCTATATAACGTTATACGTTATTTTGTAATAGTAAATAACTTTATACGTTATATCGTTATGGTATATAACGTTATACGTTATATCGTTATAGTATATAACGTTATACGTTATATCGTTATGGTATATAACGTTATACGTTATATCGTAATAGTATACAACGTTATACGTTATATAGCAATAGGATCTAACGTTACACGTTATATCGTAATAGTATATAACGTTATACGTTGATTCGTAATAGTATATAACGTTATATGTTTTAGCGGTATACTACGTAACGTTATACGTTTTATCGTTATAGTATATAACGTTATACGTTATATCGTGATAGTATACAACGTTATACGTTACATAGCAATAGTATCTAACGTTATACGTTATTTTGTAATAGTATATAATGTTATACGTTATATCGTAATAATATACAACGTCATACGTTATATAGCAATAGGATCTAACGTTATACATTATATCGTAATAGTATATAACGTTGTACGTTGTAACGGTATACTACATAACGCTATACGTTGTATGGTAATAGTATACAACGTTATACGTTATATCGTAATGCTATACAACGTTATACGTTATTTTGTAATAGTATATAACGTTATACGTTATATCGTTATAGTATATAACGTTATACGTTATATCGTTACAGTATATAACGTTAAACGTTATATCGTTAAGGTATATAACGTTATACGTTATTTTGTAATAGTATATAACGTTATACGTTATTTTGTAATACTATATAACGTTATACGTTATTTTGTAATAGTATATAACGTTATACGTTACCTCGTAATAGTATATAACGTTATACGTTATATCGTAATACTATACAACGTTATACGTTATATCGTAATGCTATAGAACGTTATACGTTATTTTGTAATAGTATATAACGTTATACGTTATATCGTTATAATAAGAACGTTATACGTTATATCGTTAAGGTATATAACGTTATACGTTATTTTCTAATAGTATATAACGTTATACGTTATTTTGTAATACTATATAACGATATACGTTATTTTGTAATAGTATATAACGTTATACGTTACATCGTAATAGTATATAACGTTATACGTTATATCGTAATACTATACAACGTTATACGTTACATCGTAATGCTATAGAACGTTATACGTTATTTTGTAATAGTATATAACGTTATACGTTATATCGTTATAGTATATAACGTTATACGTTATATCGTTACAGTATATAACGTTAAACGTTATATCGTTAAGGTATATAACGTTATACGTTATTTTGTAATAGTATATAACGTTATACGTTATTTTGTAATAGTATATAACGTTATACGTTATTTTGTAATACTATATAACGTTATATGTTATTTTGTAATAGTATATAACGTTATACGTTACCTCGTAATAGTATATAACGTTACACGTTATATCGTTATAGTATATAACGCTATACGCTGTAACGGTATACTACATAACGTTATACGTTATATCGTAATGCTATATAACGTTATACGTCATTTTGTAATATTATATAACGTTATACGTTATATCGTTAAGGTATATAACGTTATACATTATTTTCTAATAGTATATAACGTTATACGTTATTTTGTAATACTATATAACGTTATACGTTATTTTGTAGTAGTATATAACGTTATACGTTATATCGTAATGGTATATAACGTTATACGTTATATCGTTATAGTATATAACGCTATACGCTGTAACGGTATACTACATAACGTTATACGTTATATCGTTATAGTATATAACGTTATACGTTACATCGTAATAGTATATAACGTTATACGTTATATCGTAATACTATACAACGATATACGTTATATCGTAATGCTATAGAACGTTATACGTTATTTTGTAATAGTATATAACGTTATACGTTATATCGTTATAGTATATAACGTTATACGTTATATCGTTACAGTATATAACGTTAAACGTTATATCGTTAAGGTATATAACGTTATACGTTATTTTGTAATAGTATATAACGTTATACGTTATTTTGTAATACTATATAACGTTATACGTTATTTTGTAATAGTATATAACGTTATACGTTACCTCGTAATGGTATATAACGTTATACGTTATATCGTTATAGTATATAACGTTATACGTTATATCTTTCTAGTATATAACGTTATACGTTATATCGTTATGGTATGTAACGTTATACCTTATATCGTAATAATATACAACGTTATACGTTATATAGCAATAGGATCTAACGTTATACGTTATATCGTAATAGTATATAATGTTATACGTTATATCGTTATAGTATATAACGTTATACGTTATATCGTTAAGGTATATATCGTTATACGTTATTTTCTAATAGTATATAACGTTATACGTTATTTTGTAATACTATATAACGTTATACGTTATTTTGTAATAGTATATAACGTTATACGTTATATCGTAATAGTATACAACGTTATATGTTATATAGCAATAGTATCTAACGTTATACGTTATATCGTGATAGTATATAACGTTATACGTTGTAACGGTATACTACATAACGTTATAAGTTATATCGTAATAGTAGATAACGTTATACGTTGTAACGTTATACTACGTAACGTTATACGTTATATCGTTATAGTATATAACGTTATACGTTATATCGTAACAGTATACAACGTTATACGTTGTAACGGTATACTACATAGCGTTATACGTTATATGATAATAGTATACAACGTTATACGTTATATCGTAATACTATATAACGTTATACGTTATTTTGTAATAGTATATAACGTTATACGTTATATCGTAATGCTATAGAACGTTATACGTTATTTTGTAATAGTATATAACGTTATACGTTATATCGTTATAGTATATAAGGTTATACGCTATATCGCTATAGTATATAACGTTATACGTTATATCGTTAAGGTATATAACGTTATACGTCATTTTGTAATAATATATAACGTTATACGTTATATCGTTATAGTATATAACGTTATACGTTATATCGTTATAGTATATAACGTTATACGTTATATCGTTAAGGTATATAACGTTATACGTTATTTTGTAATAGTATATAACGTTATACGTTATTTTGTAATACTATATAACGTTATACGTTATTTTGTAATAGTACATAACGTTATACGTTACCTCGTAATAGTATATAACGTTATACGTTGTAACGGTGTACTGCATAACGTTATACGTTATAACGGTGTACTACATAAAGTTATACGCTATATCGTAATAGTACATAACGTTATACGTTGTAACGTTATACTACGTAACGTTATACGTTATATCGTTATAGTATATAACGTTATACGTTATATTGTAATAGTATACAACGTCATACGTTGTAACGGTATACTACATAGCGTTATACGTTATATGATAATAGTATACCACGTTATACGTTATATCGTAATGCTATATAACGTTATACGTTATTTTGTAATAGTATATAGTGTTATACGTTATTTCGTAATGGTATATAACGTTATAAGTTATATCGTTATAGTATATAACGTTATACGTTGTAACGTTGTACTACATAACGTTATACGTTGTAACGGTGTACTACATACCGTTATACGTTATATCGTAATACTATACAACCTTATACGTTATATCGTAATGCTATATAACGTTATACGCTTTTTGTAATAGTAAATAACTTTATACGTTATATCGTTATGGTATATAGCATTATACGTTATATCGTTATAGTATATAACGTTATACGTTATATCGTTATGGTATATAACTTTATACGTTATATCGTAATAGTATACAACGTTATACGTTATATAGCAATAGGATCTAACGTTATACGTTACATCGTAATAGTATATAACGTTATACGTTATATCGTAATACTATACAACGATATACGTTATATCGTAATGAAATAGAACGTTATACGTTATTTTGTAATACTATATAACGTTATACGTTATTTTGTAATAGTATATAACGTTATACGTTATATCGTTACAGTATATAACGTTAAACGTTATGTCGTTAAGGTATATAACGTTATACGTTATTTTGTAATAGTATATAACGTTATACGTTATTTTGTAATACTATATAACGTTATACGTTATTTTGTAATAGTATATAACGTTATACGTTACCTCGTAATGGTATATAACGTTATACGTTATATCGTTATAGTATATAACGTTATACGTTATATCTTTATAGTATATAACGTTATACGTTATATCGTTATGGTATGTAACGTTATACCTTATATCGTAATAATATACAACGTTATACGTTATATAGCAATAGGATCTAACGTTATACGTTATATCGTAATAGTATATAATGTTATACGTTATATCGTTATAGTATATAACGTTATACGTTATATCGTTAAGGTATATATCGTTATACGTTATTTTCTAATAGTATATAACATATAAGTTATTTTGTAATACTATATAACGTTATACGTTATATCGTAATAGCATATAACGTTATACGTTATATCGTAATAGTATACAACGTTATATGTTATATAGCAATAGTATCTAACGTTATACGTTATATCGTGATAGCATATAACGTTATACGTTGTAACGGTATACTACATAACGTTATACGTTATATCGTAATAGTAGATAACGTTATACGTTGTAACGTTATACTACGTAACGTTATACGTTATTTTGTAATAGTATATAACGTTATACGTTATTTTGTAATAGTATATAACGTTATACGTTATATCGTAATGGTATATAACGTTATACGTTATATCGTTGTAGTATATAACGTTATACGTTATTTTGTAATAGTATATAATGTTATACGTTACATCGTAATAGTATATAACGTTATACGTTATATCGTAATACTATACAACGTTATACGTTATATCGTAATGCTATAGAACATTATACGTTATTTTGTAATAGTATATAAAGTTACACCTTATTTTGTAATACTATATAACGTTATACGTTATTTTGTAATAGTATATAACGTTATACGTTATTTTGTAATAGTATATAACGTTATACGTTATATCGTTATAGTATATAACGTTATACGTTATATCTTTCTAGTATATAACGTTATACGTTATATCGTTATGGTATGTAACGTTATACCTTATATCGTAATAATATACAACGTTATACGTTATATAGCAATAGGATCTAACGTTATACGTTATATCGTAATAGTATATAATGTTATACGTTATATCGTTATAGTATATAACGTTATACGTTATATCGTTAAGGTATATATCGTTATACGTTATTTTGTAATACTATATAACGTTATACGTTATTTTGTAATAGTATATAACGTTATACGTTATATCGTAATAGTATACGACGTTATACGTTATATAGCAATAGGATCTAACGTTATACGTTATATCGTAATAGCATATAACGTTATACGTTATATCGTAATAGTATACAACGTTATATGTTATATAGCAATAGTATCTAACGTTATACGTTATATCGTGATAGTATATAACGTTGTACGTTGTAACGGTATACTACATAACGTTATACGTTATATCGTAATAGTAGATAACGTTATACGTTGTAACGTTATACTACGTAACGTTATACGTTATATCGCTATAGTATATAACGTTATACGTTATATCGTAACAGTATACAACGTTATACGTTGTAACGGTATACTACATAGCGTTATACGTTATATGATAATAGTATACAACGTTATACGTTATATCGTAATGCTATATAACGTTATTCGTTATTTTGTAATAGTATATAACGTTATACGTTATTTTGTAATAGTATATAACGTTATACGTTATATCGTTATAGTATATAAGGTTATACGCTATATCGCTATAGTATATAACGTTATACGTTATATCGTTAAGGTATATAACGTTATACGTCATTTTGTAATAATATATAACGTTATACGTTATATCGTTATAGTATATAACGTTATACGTTATATCGTTATAGTATATAACGTTATACGTTATATCGTTATAGTATATAACGTTATACGTTATATCGTTAAGGTATATAACGTTATACGTTATTTTGTAATAGTATATAACGTTATACGTTATTTTGTAATACTATATAACGTTATACGTTATTTTGTAATAGTATATAACGTTATACGTTACCTCGTAATAGTATATAACGTTATACGTTGTAACGGTGTACTGCATAACGTTATACGTTATAACGGTGTACTACATAACGTTATACGTTATATCGTAATAGTATATAACGTTATACGTTGTAACGGTATACTACATAACGTTATACGTTATATCGTAATAGAATACAACGTTATACGTTATATCGTAATGCTATATAACGTTATACGTTATTTTGTAATAGTATATAACGTTATACGTTATTTTGTAATAGTATATAGCGTTATACGTTATATCGTAATACTATCCAACCTTATACGTTATATCGTAAATACTATATAACGTTATACGTTATTTTGTAATAGTATATAACGTTATACTTTATATCGTTATAGTATATAACGTTATACGTTATATCTTTATAGTATATAACGTTATACGTTATATCTTTATAGTATATAACGTTATACGTTATGTCGTTATGGTATATAACGTTATACGTTATTTTGTAATAGTATATAACGTTATACGTTATTTTGTAATAGTATATAACGTTATACGTTATATCGTAATGGTATATAACGTTACACGTTGTAACGGTATACTACATAACGTTATACGTCATATCGTAATAGTATATAACGTTATACGCTGTAACGTTATACCACGTAACGTTATACGTTATATCGTAATAGTATACAACGTTATACGTTATATAGCAATAGTATCTAACGTTATACGTTATATCGTAATACTGTCCAACCTTATACGTTATATCGTAATGCTATATAACGTTATACGTTATTTTGTAATAGTATCTAACGTTATACGTTATATCGTTATAGTATATAACGTTACACGTTATATCTTTATAATATATTACGTTATACGTTATATCGTTATAGTATATAACGTTATACGTTGTAACGTTGTTCTACATAACGTTATACGTTGTAACGGTGTACTACATAACGTTATACGTTATATCGTAATACTATACAACGTTATACGTTATATCGTAATGGTATATAACGTTATACGTTATATCGATATAGTATATAACGTTATACGTTATTTTGTAATAGTATATAACGTTATACGTTATATCGTTATAGTATATAACGTTATACGTTACATCGTAATAGTATATAACGTTATACGTTATATCGTAATACTATACAACGATATACGTTATATCGTAATGCTATAGAACGTTATACGTTATTTTGTAATAGTATATAACGTTATACGTTATATCGTTATAGTATATAACGTTATACGTTATATCGTTACAGTATATAACGTTAAACGTTATATCGTTAAGGTATATAACGTTATACGTTATTTTGTAATAGTATATAACGTTATACGTTATTTTGTAATACTATATAACGTTATACGTTATTTTGTA